>NC_055999.1:107213544-107514256 GCF_018446385.1 Zingiber officinale | reverse complement strand
GAACTTAAATAGGTGTAATCGGAGCTCTCTAGGTCTATCAGTGGATTTTGATCAAAATTCACTGATGGACCTAGAGAGCTCCGATTATACTCATTTCAGTTCCAGTGGATTTTTGAGATTGCAAGGAGTTCAAATATGCTATCCATTATTGATTTTGGCTTCTTCAAATGTATTAAAATATTATTTAAAAATTAACTAAATCTTATGTAATGTTATTCATATATTCTGCATGCTGGTTAAAAAGTGAAGGGAGAGAAAAATAGTGGAGAAAAGAAAAACAGTAGAAAAAGTTAGATTATCAGGAGGATAAAACAGGAATCACACTTGAAAATATGCGCTTTTTGGTAAATTATAATGTAACGTATGTCTTTTAGTAAATTTAAAAATTTAGGTGCGCTGTTTGATAAATTGTCGAAAAAAAATCCTATGAGATAACGGATTTTTCTTTAAGAAGCTTTACACATCTTACGACTATTAAAAAAAAAATTCTCAACAAGTTGTTAACTATTCCTTTAAAATAAATTAAAAAATATTTTAATAGTAAAAAAATGAAGGAGTCGCTCCACAACCATGGAGCGACCCCTTTATTTAATCGAAAGAGCTTTCCCAGTTAGAGCCGTCAATTTGGTTCAGGCCCGTCGGGTTGGCCCGCCCCGCCCCGCCAAAGAATTTAAGTGGGTTGGGTTGAAAATTTATCAACCCATCATTTGGCGGGCCTAAATGGATCAGCCCGCGCGGGTCCAGGCGGGCCAACCCGAGGTGGGCTCGGGTTGGCCCGTGGGCTTGATTAAAAAAATCAAGCAATATTTAAAAGTTAAAACTAGATATCCAAGGTTGAGATTTCAACTATCATTGTAGCTACAGTAACATAAAAGCTAAAGACGGAAAGACCTAAAGTCCTAATTCCTAAACCTGTAAACCAGTAAACCCTATTTCCCACCGCTTCGACAGACTTCATCGAATCGCCACCGCCTACCTCCACAGATCCACTGTCGTCCACACTCGGCACTCGCACTTGCAAAGTCGCAGCCGCAGGCGCACACGCTGCAACCTGCAAGCACCTGCTGTCGAATCACCCCGCCTACCTCGTGCTAGCACAGTCGCACGCATCAGTCATTAGCGCCCAGCGCCTCCCCAATGCTGTGGGTCGTGGCTGTGGTCCGTGGAGTAGAACGACATTCCGCCTCGTGCATGTCTGCCTCAAACCTATAGAGTGCAAAGAGCAGAGTGCTTAAAGAAGGCAGTCCGATTTCAATAGACGATAAGCTTGAATCCAAGTTCGGCAATCTCCGACTCTCCAAGCTCTTGTTTGAGACTTTGAGGTAAGATTTTTGGCTTCCTTTCCTAATTTCATTCTATTTGCCAGTAATCTATAGCCCCTATTCTAGTATTCTCTAATGTTTTAGCATTTGTTGATTGTTCTGTTGTTCTGCAATAACAATACTAGTTCTCTCTTTTGATGCGCAACATATCTGGTGTGTTTTGAATTTTGATTGATTTCATGATTTGTTCTGCAGTCCAGAGGGCTAACACAAAAATGAATTTAGGCTATTCTGCTATTGACATTTAGAGTTTTGTTTGATTTGTTTTATTAGAAACTTAATTTATTGTATTTCAGATTGATTTTGTAATGGACTCTGCTTCTCAAAAGTAAACTGTTATTTTAGATGATGAATTGGAAAGTGCTAAGCATGACAAGGGGTCAATTAAAATGTCCAAATAAACTTCTGATATTCGGGTGTATTTTAAGAAAATCAAAGGGGTTGATAGTATAGATAAAGCTGAATGTATTGGATGTAAAAAATAGTACAAGTATGGGGTTAAACAATATGGAACTTCTACGTTGTGCCGTCATCTTAAAATTTGTGACAAATTAAAGTTTAATGATGTAGGACAAATGATTCTTGATCAAGATGGGAAGATGAGATCTAAGAAAATAAATCAAAAGTTGTCACGTGAGTTACTGGCTTGTGCAATCATCAGACATGATTTACCATTTTCATTTGTTGAGTATGATGATATTGTTGAAACCCCAAGGTTGTTTTGATGTGATCAACAAGTTAAGTTAGGTCCTGCGTTGTTTCTAACCTTGTGTCTAAGTGTGCAGGAGCTTAGGAGCACAGGTACTCGAGCGGAAGACGCAGCTAGCGAGAAGGACAGCACGCTGTGCGTCCGAGGGACGAGATGCTGCGGAAGAGTAAACCGGCGGACGAGAAGGAAGTGCGCGCGGTGGTTCCGAGGTACGAAAGCCGGAGCGGAAGATTGCTCGGGGAGCAAGAGACGCAGCTAGCGCGAAGGTCGGCACGGGATACGACCGAGGGACGAAGTCTGCGGATGACTACGCTGGTGGACGAGAAGGGACACGCGGTAATTCCGAGGGACGAGAAGCCGGAGGGAAGCACGCTCGAGAAGACCGGAAGATGGGTTCGGGTGAGCCCTATTCCGGATGTCAGAGATCACCCAAGCAAGTTGAGCCGGAGCAGAAAGACCCGGACCAGAGATGAGCTGAACCAGAGAAGAGAGCACGGACCAAAAGTCAACTGGGTTGACTTTTGGCTCCGGGGTGCCCGGAACTATCTGGGGCGCCCGGAACTATCCGGGGCACCCGGAGCTGTCCGGGGCGCCCAGAAGGGACTTTTTCACAGGATCGAGCTTTGACTCGATCCAACCGTTGGGGGATAAATCTTATCCCCCCCAGGGCGCCCGGAACCCATCCAGGCGCCCCGACCAAGGCTATAAATATAGCCTTGGTCCAGAAGCTTTTCAACAATCACGATCATTCTATTTCCAAGCACTTGTATGCTTTAGTTGTTAAGCTTCTCTTTTCTGTGCCTAAACGCTGTAAGAGGCTTCTCCGCCTAAAGGAGTTTTTGAGCTTAATCTTCCTTGGATTAACAACCACATCGGTTGTAACCAAGTAAACATCTTGTGCCTCGTCTTTTCTTTTATGCTTTTATTTATCTGCTTAATTCATTTTACAAGTGTTAGCTTAATCGTTCGAGGAAGGGTTGTCTGTTTTTAATCGACAGGTTATTTACCAACCCTTCTAGCCGGCCCAACGGTCCTACAAGTGGTATCAGAGCCAGTACGCCTCAGAAGGACTAACCGCCGTCTGAAGCAACAAAACGATGGCCGGAGCTAGCGACTACCCACCTGCATTCGAGGGGGAGTTTTCCATCTGGAAACAAAACATGGAGGTATACCTTAACTCAGATTCTGATATTTCTTTAATAATGAAATTTGGTTATGAAGAACCAAAGAACACAAACGGAGAAGGACTCGATCTACGCCTCTGGAACGAAAAGCAACGTGAGGAGTCTATGGCAAATGGGCGAGCAAAATATTATCTTCTGAATGTAATACCAAAGGAAGATTTCAAAAAGGTCGCAGATTATGAAAGCGCAAAAGAACTTTGGGAAAAGTTCTTGCAGCTCTACGAAGAACCTTCAGAAGCTGACACCTCAATAGACATCGAGCCACCGACAGAAGAGTCCGAAATCGAGGTAAGTACTACAACAACCGAAGTACATCCCGAGATCGATGAAGGGGGAGAATCTTCGGAAGAAAGCAACTCGATAGGGGGAGAATCAATTACTGACAAGGTAAGTCAGGTATGGACTCGAACCTCTGATCAATTGAATGATTCAATCGAAGAATTGCCTAAAAATTTTTGCGAATCATCGAAAGAGTTTTTTATATTAGAAAATCAATTGTCAAACTTATCCTGCAAATTTGAAATATTATCGAAAGAGTTCTTCGAATTTCAAAATATCTTAACAAAAGAATTTTGCAAGTTAGAAATTTTGTCGAAAAACTTTTGTAAATTGCAAAATATTTTTTCGAAAGAATTATGCAAATTAGAAATGGTGTCAAAAACTTTCTTCGAATATTTTTTTGAATTACAAATTACTTTCTCGAAAGAGTTTTGCAATTCAGAAAATGAGTCATCGAAAAAGTGTTTCAGATTAAGAAATCTATTAGAATTTTTATTAAAAAATTCTTGCAAATTACAAAATATTCTTTCAAACGAATTTTGCACATTGTCGAAAGAATTTTTTATAGCGTCGAAAAATTTTATCAAGTTAGAATCTATGCTATCGAAATATTTTTGTGAACTTGAAATTCAAAAAATAATAGAAATTAACATGATACAAATTGTTGCATGTTTAATATTTTTTGCTTTAAATCTGAAAAAGTGTGACTTAAGAATTTCTGATAAATTAAAATGGAAATTTAAACCTTCTGATTAAAGCATAAAACAAATAAATAAATGCATAGAAAATTTCTCTTTATGTTATTAATTCTCTGAAATTTTCTTGCATAAAGTTTTCTGTTTAGAAACTTCTTAATCTTGATGTCGAATGACTTAGAAATTTGTCTTAACTTAGAAATATTTCCCTGAAAATTATTGAAATATAGTTTCAAATTTTTTTTTTAATGTCAACCCTTAGATTTCGTTTGTACCCCATTTTTTATTGTGATCAAAGGGGGAGAAGGGAAAGTATAAGTCTAGGGGGAGGTAGAAAAAATTGAAAATTAAAATTTGGAATGTTTGAAATTTAATTTTTTCTATCATGTTGCATGTTATTGCAATAAACTGTTTAATTTCATATCTATTGTTGACCCTAGCTTAACTTGGGTTGATCACACCAAAAAGGGGGAGATTGTTGAAACCCCAAGGTTGTTTTGATGTGATCAACAAGTTAAGTTAGGTCCTGCGTTGTTTCTAACCTTGTGTCTAAGTGTGCAGGAGCTTAGGAGCACATGTACTCGAGCGGAAGACGCAGCTAGCGAGAAGGACGACAGTCCGAGGGACGAGGTGCTGCGGAAGAGTACACCGGGAGCGAAGGAACAAGGAAGTCGAGCGGAAGACGCGGCTAGCGAGAAGGACTGCTCGGGGAGAGAGCCGACAGGCTCGGTGCGACCGAGGGACGAAGTCCACGGATGAGTACGCCGGTGGACGAGAAGGACGCACGGCGTTCGAGGGACGAGAAACCGGGAAGGAAGGCTGCTCGAGGAGAAGGCCGGGACTTGGGTTCGGGTGAGCCCTATTCCGGATGGTCGAGATCACCCAAGCTGGCGGAGCCGGAGCGAACAAGACCCGGACCGAGGTGAGCTGAACCAGAGAAGAGAGCACGGACCAAAAGTCAACTGGGTTGACTTTTGACTCCGGGGTGCCCGGAACTATCCGGGGCGCCTGGAGCTGTCCGGGGCGCCCGGAACCATCCGGGGCGCCCGGAACCATCCGGGGCGCCCGGAAGGGACTTTTTCACAGGATCGAGCTTTGACTCGATCCAACCGTTGGGGGATAAATTTTATCCCCCCCCAGGGCGCCCGGAACCCATCCAGGCGCCCCGACCAAGGCTATAAATATAGCCTTGGTCCAGAAGCTTTTCAACAACCACGATCATTCTATTTCCAAGCACTTGTATGCTTTAGTTGTTAAACTTCTCTTTTCTGTGCCTAAACGCTGTAAGAGGCTTCTCCGCCTGAAGGAGTTTTTGAGCTTAATATTCCTTGGATTAACAACCACATCGGTTGTAACCAAGTAAACATCTTGTGCCTCGTCTTTTCTTTTATGCTTTTATTTATCTGCTTAATTCATTTTACAAGTGTTAGTTTAATCGTTTGAGGAAGGGTTGTCTGTTTTTAATCGACAGGTTATTTACCAACCCTTCTAGCCGGCCCAACGGTCCTACAGATATTAGAACTTGGATGAAGTACATAAATCCTGATGTTGCTTGCATTTCTAGAAATACTCTTGTTTCTGATATTAACCGAATCTACTTGAAGGAGAAAGAAAAACTCAAGTATGTTTTGACAACTATTCAGAATAGAGTTTGTTTAACTTCAGATTTATGGACGGCGTGCACTAGTGAGGGTTATATTTGCTTGATTGCCCATTTTGTTGATAATAACTGGAAATTGAATAGTAAAATACTTAGTTTTTCTCATATGCCCCTCCACACTCAGGAGTTGAATTAGCTGCAAAATTGTTTGAATATTTGAAGGAATGGGGAATTGAGAAAAATGTTTTCTCTTTGACATTGGATAATGCATCTAGTAACGATAACATGCAAGTTCATTTGAAAGAGTAACTCTCTTTGCATGATAGTTTATTATGTGACGGTGAATTTTTTCATGTTCGTTGTTCTGCTCATATATTGAATCTCATTGTCCAAGAAGGTTTGAAAATGGCTACTGTAGCTTTGAATAAAATTAGAGAGTCGGTCAAGTATGTTAAAGGTTCAGAGATTAGGATGAAGAAATTTGGAGAGTGTGTGCAAGCAGTTGGTAACATTGATACTAGTATTGGCTTGCGATTGAATGTGTCTACTCGTTGGAACTCAACATATTTAATGTTGGATAGTGCCATCAAATATAAAAAAGCTTTTGCTTCTCTTCAATTCAATAACAAGAATTATAAATATTGTCCTTCAAGTGAAGAGTGGAAAAGAGGAGAGAAAATATGTGAGTTCCTTGAGCCATTTTATGACACTACTAATTTGATCTCTGGTTCTTCTTATCCTACATCAAATTTATATTTTATGCAAGTCTGGAAAATTGAAGTTTTGTTAAAGGAAAACTTATCGAATGAAGATGAGGTGATAAGTTGTATGTATAAAAAAATGATGGAGAAGTTTGACAAGTATTGGACTCAATATAGCATGGTGCTTGCATTTGGAGCTATTCTTGACCCACGAATAAAGCTTTCAATGTTGGAGTTTTTTTATTCAAAGATTAAAAGTGATGCTCTTAAATGCCAAAAGAAGATGGATCTTGTGAAGACAAAATTGTATAAGCTTTTTGACCAGTATTCTAATACGAACAATACAAGTTCTTCACAACCACAATCTTCTACCACACATACACTTTCACAAAGTGTAGGAGGAGTTAAAGGAAAGAACAAAAGAATCTTTGATGTAAGTACTCTAATATTTTTTTTCTTTGTATTCTCTGCTTGATTTATAATTTTTTTGTCACTATTATTTCAATTAATGCAGGAAATGATGGCATATGAGAGCCAAACAATTACAAGTGATGGAAAATCTCAATTGGATCTCTATTTGGAAGAGCCAAAACTTGAATTTGCTTATTATCAAGATTTGGATATTTTGGAGCATTGGAAGAATAAAAAGCATCGGTATCCAACCCTTGCACTAATGGCATGTGATGTTTTAGCTATTTCTATAACTACTGTTGCATCAGAATCAACTTTTTCCATTGGTGCTCGTGTGCTTACCAAGTATAGAAGTTGCACCCTTCATGAAAAAGTGCAAGCTCTTATTTGCACTCGCAATTGGTTACATGGTTATGCTATTGGTAATTTTATTTATTTTAGTTATGTTCTTAACTTAGTTGATATATTATTTTATTGTTATTTTATTTTTTAACTATCTTCATCCTTGTATATTTTATATGAAGATAAAGATAATGAAGACAATGCAAGTATCAAAACAACATTCTCTAAGCAAGAGTCAAATACTCTAGAAGAGGATATTAATGAAGAGAAAGGAGGTGAAGGAGGATCAGAAGAAATTGATGCGGATGATGTTATTGATGAAATTTAAAAAATATTGTGTTAGAGTTATTGAATTTTTCGTTTCAGTTTTATTTTATGTTTTGGCAGTATTATTGACTTGCTGATTGCTATGGTCTACTGGTTTGTGGATCTGCGGACTGTGGCTGTGGTGTAGTAGACTAGTAGTGCTTAGTGCTTACTTGCAACTTGCTGTAAATGTAATGTTGTTATGTTTTGACAGTAATGTTGACTTGCCGATTGCTGTGGTCTGCTGTGGACTTGCGGACTGTGGCTGTGGTGTAGTGCTTACTTGTTGAGTTGCTGTAAATGTAATGCTGTTATGTTTTGACAGTATTGTTGACTTGCTGAACCTGCGGACTGTGGTGCCTGTGGTGGAGTAATGCTTACAGCTTGCTGAGTTGCTATAAATGTAACTATGTAAGGCTGTTATGTTTTGGCAGTAGTGCTTACTTGCTGATTTGTTATGTTGAGTTGTTGTAAATGTAATGTTGTTATGTTTTGGCAGTAGTGCTTACTTGCTGATTTGTTATGTAATGCTATTATGTTTTGGATTGGAATTTGGAGTCTGCATTAGAATTTAGAATTTGTAGAATTGTAGTCTAGACCGTGGAATATGAAATTTTGTATTTTTAGTCTTTTGGATTTGGATTTTGGAGTTTTCAAATAACCATTGCAGTTTTGTAATGAAATAAATAGTGTTGGATGAGAATAATTACACTTATCAGTGATGATTTTTCATATTGATTAGTTTATTATTTTTTTTATTTTTATTTTTTACAGGCCCGCAGGTTGGCCCGCCTAACCCGCAGCCCGCCTTGAATTGGGTTGGGTTGAAGATTTTGTAGTCCGCCGGGATGGTGGGTTGGCCCACCCCACCCCGCCAAATGTTGGGTTTTTGGTGGGTTGGCCCGCCCCGCCACGGGTTGGCCCATTTGACGGCTCTACTCCCAGTGCCCATATAGGTCTACTGTGGATGCCTTTACAGTTAGGTGCGTGTGACACGTGATCATTATTTTTATTCGATAGAAATTCAAAAAGTTGACTTATTATTATTATTATTATTATTATTATTATTAGGAATTGATACTCTACACATGGGGCGGGTCGATCTGTGGTGGATCAACCATTTGATAGGGTGGAGCGGGCTGATCTGTCATTTTGGCAGATAGAAAAATTCTCAATCCAATCCAACCCAATCAATATAGGTTGCAGGTTAGGCGGGTCAATCTACGAGCCTATTAATTTTTTTTTAAAAAAAATCCATATCTTGAACATCATCAATTAAATGTATCCTGAAATAGATATTTTAAATGTAAATGGATACAAATAAGTACTCATGGATGAAAAATACTATTTTTATTTCAAAATTATAACAAACAAAGATAATAAAATTGATATAAAACTTGGATTGCATGTGTTTCTCAACTCATGGGTCAAGCCAAACCCATTGCGAGCTGACCCACACGGGTCGTGGGTCTTTCCGCGACGGGCTTGGGTTGCTAAAATTCTAACTCAATCTGTTTAAATTGTTTGGTGAAACAGTCAATTCGACAAACCCAATCTAAATTGACGGATATACCTACACCCATAGTTCGGGACACCTGTGGATGATTTAGTATACTTTCAAACATCCTACGTACTCACGCGCACCGTCCAGGTATCAATCTCTTATCAAAATAATATTTTATCTTTAAAAACTTAACTTGCTAATAAATTGATGTTGATTCTATCTGAAAGATGGAGATGACGCGCTGGGTAGGTGGCTGCAACGTTGACTGGGCATAGACTTTGGGTTGGAGAAAAGGCTACTAACTGGAGTGAAAATCCTTTCTACGCACACTCAAAAGAGCAAACAAAATGTTAGTGCCAAAAAACTAGGGAAAGGGCCCCTGGTGAAAGATCTCTAACACTCAAGTCAGTAGGTGACCGAGTGGAAAGGAGAATAGTAGATGTGTAGCATAGCATGTGCGAGTGTATTAAAATGTATTAAGCGTATCTTGTCATCGAAGAGGACCCCCTTTATATATCACCTCTATAACCCCCATAATCATGAGATGACAGAGAATATCGAGTGTCAAAAGTTGCCAAGTAAGGGAATATGTATAGCTTAGAGGCATATAATCACCGTCTGAGGAATCTTTCATTACTTGTGTACACCCTTTTTATAATTGACACCATTAATGAGGTGGTTGAAGGAATTATTGGAACCCCAAGGTTGGTTTTGGTGTGATCAACAAGTTAAGTTAGGTTCTGTTGTTTTCTAACCTTGTGTCTAAGTGTGCATGAGCTTAGGAGCACAGGTACTCGAGCGGAAGACGCAGCTAGCGAGAAGGACGGCACGCGGTGCGTCTGAGGGACGAGGCGCTGCGGAAGAGTACACCGACGGACGAGAAGGAAGTGCGCGCGATGGTTTCGAGGTACGAAAGCCGGAGCAAGAGACGCAGCTAGCGCGAAGGTCGGCACGGGGTGCGATCAAGGGACGAAGTCTGCGGATGAATACGCTGGTGGACGAGAAGGGACACGCGGCAATTCCGAGGGACGAGAAGCCGGAGGGAAGCACGCTCGAGAAGACCGGAAGATGAGTTCGGGTGAGCCCTATTCCGGATGTCAGAGATCACCCAATCAAGCGGATCCGGAGCAGAAGACCCGGACCGAAACGGGGACTTAACGGAGAAGTGGTCCCTGACAAAAAGTCAACCGCAATTGACTTTTTGCTCCTGGGCGCCCGGAACCAATCCGGGCGCCCGGAGCTGTCCGGGGCGCCCGGAGCTGTCCGGGGCGCCCGGAATGCTTCCGGGCGCGCCCGGACCCTGATTTTGACCAAGATCGCGATTTACGTGATCTGAACGTTGGGGGATAAAACTTTATCCCCCCTAGGGCGCCCGAAACCCTTCCAGGCGCCCCGACCAAGGCTATAAATATAGCCTTGGTCCAGAAGCTCATCATCAGTTCAGAAATTGTAAACAACACTTGTGTGCTTCCACTGTTTAGTTTAGCTTCTGTCTTTCTGTGCTTACACTGCTGTAAACGAGGCTTCTTCGCCTGAAGGAGCTCTTAGTGCGATCTTCATCCTTGGATTAACAACCTCCCCGGTTGTAACCAAGTCAAATTCGGTGCCTCGTTTTTATGCTTTATTTTCTGTTTAATCTATTTTTTATGTGTTAGCTTAATCGTACGAGAAAGGGTTGTGTTTGATTTTTCAGGGCTATTCAACCCCCTTCTAGCCGCATCGGTCCTACAAGTGGTATCGAGCCGAGGCGGCTCTACTAACCGAAGCAACAAGATGCCGGATCCAACATCCACGCACCAAAATTCAAGGGACTTCGCTATGGAGAAAGCGAATGGAGGTATTTCTTGAAACAGATTATGATTTATTACTAACAATGGAATTTGGCTATGAAGCACCAGAGGGCAAAGCAAGAAATCAATGGTCAAAGAAGGAGCAGGCTGACCACGTGGCAAACAAGAAAGCAGAATTTCATCTGCTAAGTGTACTTCCAACACAAGAAGTCAATCGAGTCGGTACCTACAACTCGGCAAAGGAGCTTTGGGAGAAATTCCTTGAGTTACACGAAGGAACATCCGAAGCCAAACTTGCAAGGCGGGATTTACTTCGTAACCAGCTTACAAACCTCCGATTTGAAGAAGGTGAAACAATTGCACATCTACACTCGAGGATTCAGGAACTCATCACCAGACTTACGAATCTCGGAGAAGAGGTAAGTAACCGAGATTCGCTAAGGTATGCCCTAAATTCCTTTCCTAGAAACTCAAAATGGGCATCACTAGTAGATGCCTTTTACATTTCAAAAGATCTAGAAAAAATTTCATTAGACGAATTCTTTTCAACTTTTGAAGTGCATGAGTCAAGATGTGCAGGTCCGAAGGAGCCCAAGAATAATGTCGCCCTTAAAGCTTCGAGAGACGAACCTGAGTCAGAATCTTCTCTCGACGACGAGGAAATGGTAATGATGGTAAGACGATTTAAAATATTTGTAAATCTAGGAAATCTAACCATCCGCAGGAAGAAAGAAAAGAACCATCCACCGCTATCATTGCGATGAAGAAGGGCACGTCAAGGACAATTGCCCTAACTCAAGAACAACGGAAGGACAAGGGTAAGAAGCCTATCCAAAAGCCAAGGCCCTAAAAGCGACGTGGGACGATACGTCGTGGAATCGAAGTCGAGGAGTTCTCCGGGCTCGCGTTAATGGCGAGTCATCAAGACGACGATTGCGAATCAAGCTCTTCGAAATGAGCATCGAAAGCATCAATGAAGGGGAGCCACGTTCAAGAGCAGCAGTTCAGGGGAGAAACCGACAACGAGATCGACAAGGTAAGTGAGGTACGATCTCTTCCTCCTAATAAAATGTTTAAATTCATTAAAATTTTAACAAAAGATTGCTGCAAATTGAAAATGAAAATAAAGATTTAAAAGCAATATTAGCTACATCTTGTCCGTTAGAAATGCTAGATAAATCAAATTTAGAAAATGAAAAATTAAAATTAGAAATTCAAAATTTAAAAATTCAAGTAGAAAACTTGAAAAACTCTGCTTGCTCATCTAAAACCAATTTTAGAAGGTTCAATAATTTGAATTGGTATTATAGATATCACCAGGGACAAATTAAAAATATCTCTAGAAAATATGTCCCTAAGAAATTTTTAGTTAATCCAGTAGGTTGGAACCTTTATTGGGTTCCTAAATCTTGCTTAGTGTAAATTTTAAAATCAAAGTTAGCGCTTTAAGTGAAAAAATTAAACAAAAATTTCTTTATGGGCTTTGCCTAGAAAGTGGTTGTTGCTCCAATAACCAAGAAGGCCTAGTGCCTCGCCACTGCCTGGAAGCCAAATATTGAAATAAATGTTTAATTAATAAAGCATTAATACTAGAATTATTTAATGCTTTAAAAAGTTATTAAACATGGTTCAAAATTAGAGTGTTTAGAAAAATTTTCAAAAGCTATTTTTTCCTAAGTTAAAATCTTAAAAAATAATAATAAATAAATAAAATAAATCTCAAAATTCTTTTACTTAAAATTTTACTTAGAATTTATTTGCTTTTATTGATTCAAAAATATTTTTCAAAATATTTAATTAAGTTTTATTGATTGCAAAATTCTTTTTCTAACTTAGAATATTTTGACTTAGAAATTTTTTTTAGGGTAGCTTTTCAAAATTTTCTAAGTCTTTAACCCTTAGATTTTTTCTTGGAATCCCATTTTTTTTGTGATCAAAGGGGGAGAAGGATAAGTATAGGTCTAGGGGGAGGTAGCCTAAAACTATTTTTTTCTATCTTTGTGCACTAAATTGTAAATTTAGTTAGTTTATTTTTTGTCTAGTTAACCCTAGCTTAACTTGGGTTGATCACACCAAAAAGGGGGAGATTGTTGGAACCCCAAGGTTGATTTTGGTGTGATCAACAAGTTAAGTTAGGTTCTATTGTTTTCTAACCTTGTGTCTAAGTGTGCAGGAGCTTAGGAGCACAGGTACTCGAGCGGAAGACGCAGCTAGCGAGAAGGACGACCGGGAAGGGAGCCGACGGAAGAGTACACCGGCTGACGAGAAGGAAGTGCGCGCGATGGTTCCGAGGTACGAAGCCGGGCGGAAGATTGCTCGGGAGCAAGAGACGCACTAAGCGAAGGTCGGCGGGGTGCGATCAAGGGAAAGTCTGCGGATGAGTACGCTGGTGGACGAGAAGGACACGGCAATTCCGAGGGACGAAGCGGGAGGAAGCACGCTCGAGAAGACCGGAAGATGGGTTGGGTGAGCCTATTCGGATGTCGAGATCACCAATCAAGCGATTGAGGCGAAGCCCGGACCAAACCGGGACTTAGGAGAAGTGGTCCGGACAAAAGTCAACCATGATTGACTTTTGCTCTGGCGCCGGAACCAATCCGGCGCCGGGGGCGCCGGAATGCTTCAGGCGCCGGACCTGATTTGACCAAGATCGCGATTTACGCGATCTGAATTAAAATTTATTCCCCTGGGTGCCCGGAACCCTTCCAGGCGCCCCGACCAAGGCTATAAATATAGCCTTGGTCCAGAAGCTCATCATCAGTTCAGAAATTGTAAACAACACTTGTGTGCTTCCACTGTTTAGTTTAGCTTCTGTCTTTCTGTGCTTACACTGCTGTAAACGAGGCTTCTCCGCCTGAAGGAGCTCTTAGTGCGATCTTCATCCTTGGATTAATAACCTCCCCGGTTGTAACCAAGTCAAATTCGGTGCCTCGTTTTTATGCTTTATTTTCTGTTTAATCTATTTTTTATGTGTTAGCTTAATCGTACGAGAAAGGGTTGTGTTTGATTTTTCAGGGCTATTCAACCCCCCCTTCTAGCCGGCCGCATCGGTCCTACAGGAATATGCTGTCATAATATGTCGTCTGATGGAAAATGCAGAGTCACATTCGAGGAACATTCTATTGAATGCTCATGTTACTATAGAGAAATATTCTCTGATAAACAGTTGTTATTCTTTGACAAACAGTTGCGATTCTCTGATAATGCAATGTTGTCCCTTGAAATATATCCCGGTTGGACATTTGGCTGACCGATTGCATATTGTAGTGGCAACTTGATATATGAATGAGATACCGAGTTTTGTAAGGACGTTCAGCCTTTAGGGTTGTCCTGATATATGGTGCGTGATGCTAGAAATCTGATTATGAAGTAATAGAGAACCAAGTCCCCTAGGTCTGAACGATTTTGTGACTAATCGGCTATATGCAGGGCTACTTGCTTTTGAAGAATGGGGAATCAAGCCTTAAGAGGCTCGATCAGTACTTTTAGTCAATCGACCTTGTATTTGAAGGCGTGTCCCTGAAGTGATATCTGAGCTCTAGAAATCCGATCGGGTTTCTTCTGAGATTTGTCTTGTATGTTTACTCTGCGAAGATAAAGATACTAAGCCTTATAACCCCAATCAACTTTATACCCGACCGCTCATATGTAGGAGGACGTGGAAATGAATAGTGAAAATCCATATGACTAACTATATATTAAGTTGTACTTTGAGAGTGGAAGGCCGGATCTCTGGGACCTAAACGAATATATTCCCAACCGGTCTTGTGGCAGACCGATCCTTTCTTAAACCTGAGCTGCTCAGGAACAATCAGTTATATATGCTAATTGTTCTGGCACAGGAGCAACACATTAGGTCCCTTAAGCCCGGTCGGCTCTATGACCGCCCATCCTTGGATTGGGGGCCTTAGCGCTGGGTGAGGAGCAAGGGAGTGACACTCTAGCTACCACCTTTCTTTGATTTTGACTATAATGTCATCTTGACCTTGACCTTCACATCATCCCGGGGTCTGTGTTTAACACCCCGTATCATTAGCCTCCCCTTCAAGTCTAGTTGACGGAGGCTTATAGTCGACTGATTAGACCCAAGTCTTGTATCTATTCAACCAGCTCGCTCATTGGTTCGATCGGGTGAACATGCTTCCACTCGCCCATTATTGGCTCTTCCGGGTGAACATGCCTCCACTCGCCTATTATTGGTTCGACCGGCTAAATGTGCTTCCACTCGCCCATTATTGACTCTTCCAAATGAACTTGCCTCTGCTTGTCCATTATTAGTTCGACCGGGTGAATGTGCTAAGTATAGTCCTTCTTGTCTCCTAAGTATACTCCTTATCATATGTCCGAGCGGTCCCAAGGCTGGTTGATCCTTAGAAGTCTTGTTACTCAAAAACTTAAGGAAGTGCTCAAGCTTATGAGTCATTCGATATATAAAAAATGACTAAAACATCCCTCCACTTAGATGCATAGAGTACTTACAGATGCTTGGGAAAATTGGCAGCATGAAGTAGCCAAGTAGGGAGCGAGAGCAAGTAAAAACTTATAAAAGTTTAATTATATGGAAAGAGTTTTCTTTGGCCATAGGAAGGGCCAAGATATAAGATAAATTACTCAAATTTTGGAAGAGTGTCGAGAGGAAACTCCTTCAAAAGTCTTTGGTGGTTTAAAAATTTGGTCAGGGGTTCGGATGTTAGGTAGCCAGCCTCGCGAAGCTGCTTAACAACTCCTTCAATCCCATGGAGGAATATCTTGTTAATGGAAGAGCCAAGCTGAAAGTTAGAGTCACAGGATTGAAGGTATTCTAGCCTTTTAGCTTTGGAACATTCATCCTCTTCTGTCATGTAGCTCTCCAGTTCCGCCCAAAAAGCCACCAGCTCAGCTGAAGTCCCCACTAATGCTGATTTGGAGGTAATCATCTTGGATCATGTTGCATCCAACTCCACTCGTAGGGACTCTAATTCCGCGCTCTTGACATTCATGTCTTTTTGCTGCTCAGACATCAACAGGGCTTTAGCCGTCAACTCAGCTTCTTTAGCATTCAACTCTGAGGCATGAGCATTCCTTAGTTCCTTTAATTTGGCAGAGAGGCTTTGGCCTTCAGCAATTTGCCCGTCCAAATCGGCTACTACCTTAGTTCGCCTGACCATTTTGGACCAGAGCATGTCGTCAATCATCTTCAGGGTGACCACCAATTTTTGCGCTTTCTCTGCCTTAGCTCTCGACAATTCCTGAGCTTCCAGAAGTTGCCTTATAGCTTGCTTAGTTGGTCTATTTGCGTTTGAGCTTCCTAGAATGGCAAGGCAAGGGCCAAAAAAGATTTCGCTTCTGATAGTCACCCCTTCAAGGCCTCGTTCTCCCATGCCAAGTCCGCTAAGGATTGGGCTATGTTCATCCCGACTTCCCAAAGCTACATTCGAATCAACATTAGAAATGTGTTGGATAAAAAAGGATTGGCTAGCTGACACTTGCCATGGTTAAATCATGGGTAAATCCATCAACCCTCTTTGCTATCATATAGTCTTCTGACCGGATCATGATCAACTCCCAAACCTTTGTTAACTGGCCTTTTAGTAATATGCAGCCACAGGCCGGCAGTGGATCCAAGAGAGACACTACCACTTGAGTGGAGGGTATATCATAGACTGTTAAAAATTGATAGTGGCCTTTTGGCCTGCTTGATGAAGCCTCCACAGGAGCGATCGGAAGGGAGAAGGGTGAGTATGAAGTAGGAACGACTGGAGAATTACCAAGATGAGAGTTAGCTTCCTCTCGAGTGGGGCTGCTAGTAGGCACATAAGAAGGTGTCTACTCAGAGGATGGAGCCGGAGTTCCTTCACGGACTGGTGTAAGACGGGGGGAGGGCACAGTCATTGGAGACATTCGCCCCGCGGGAAGTTGTATAGCAAGAACGAGTCGGTGCCTCTTGCATCTCCTCTTCAGGGGCGCTTCGAGTTTCGAGGAGGGGGAGCCTTCTAGTATTGGAAGATGGTCGGAAGGCAACTCCCCTTTCATAGTAGGCACTGCGCTGGTATCATCCACCTAGCTACTAGACGCTTCCTCAGAAGGATCCGCAAATTATTGTTCTTGCTCGGCCAAAAGCATTTTCTCTTGCAGATCCAATGCGTCTTCCTCCAATTGTTGAGACTCAAAAATCATAGCCATAAAAAGAGTTTCCACTACATAAAATAAAAAGAACCTCAGTTAGGGATAACATGAAAGTTAAGTTATCAATTCTTACTGAAAGAACAAGAAAGCGTCGTTCAGACTGGGCTCATTCTGAACAAATAAAGTAAACCTTCATGCAACAATTTTAGATCCTTGAATTGTAGGCTAGTCAACTTCTCCAATGCAAAAACAAAGGCTGGATGACATTTGTAGTTTCTTAGTTCAGGAATGGGAGGAAGGTCTAATCATCACTCAGGTATTTGAATGAAAAAGAAATGGAACTTTCATCCCTTATTTAAGGAAGATGATCCTTAAAGAAAACTATCTTTGAGCGAGACTGGAATAAGAAGACCCCCGACTTCAATTTCCTAGGATAATAAAAATAGTGAAAGTTATATGGGGTCAAACGAATACCATATAGAAGGAACAAAATGTACATTTCACACATGGTACGAAAGGCATTGGGTATAAGTTGCTAAAGTGGAAGGTTAAAATAGTGACTTATCTCAGACAAAAATGGGGAAGTGGAAAGCGTAAATCCGCTAGAAGTTGATCCTTAAAAGAGGTGATGAGCCAGGAAGAGGACGATGAGGACGATCTTGGGAGGTTAGAATGCAAATGTAAAATTTTTTAGGTATTTCTAGAGCTAGAAGAAGCATTTCTAGGTCACAACTATCAAAATCAAAGTAAGTAAAGGTGTACCAAGGAGCAAATATTTCTTGAGCCATGGATGGATGAAGGAAAAATAACGGAATATTGGAGAAGGAACTTTCTATGTAGTGCGCAAAAAGGGAGGCTTAATCTATAAATCGCCAGAGGAGAAGGTTGAAGAAGACGAACACAGGTGGACTATCTCAGGGGCGATAAAATGTAAGACAGAAGAGATTTTTCAATCTCAACCATCTGATCAAAACAGTTTGATCGTTGGTAACCGTTGGATCGGAGAGGAGGGAGGGCAATTGTTTGTACGAAAAGGTGTGTGTCAGCTGTCACTTTAGACAATGAGGTAGTAGGACACGTGTCACTTGCCCATAAATTGACATTTATGATAGATAAGACAACCGAATCATTATGCTAAAAAATGCCCTCCCACATATCATAAGTGCATTACCTGGCATATCAAGCGTCTGACATGTGTCCTTCCAAGAAAGATAAAACTGACTGTAACATTGATGGGCAAGCATAAGCATGGTCAGCCGATCGAATCAGTAAATCGGGTGATTGGGCAAAAATAAGACTCGAGTCTAATCAGTTGGTTACAAACCTCCTTCAACTAAACTTAAAAGGGAGGCTACTAATACGGTACACTATAAACGGGCTCAAAGGTGATGTGGCAGTTAAAGTCAAGGTGAGGTGACGTCAAAGTCAAGATGATGTGAGAATTAGAGCCAGAGCATATGAAGTTGAATGAGTCACCCTCGCTCCCTCACTTAGCACTAAGGCCTTTATAATAAATACGGTCAGCTTAAGAGCTAGTCGGACTTACAGGCCATAGTTCCCTACTTCTCAATATCAAGGTTCCTATCTTCCAAGAGTTTGTCGGCAATATATCCAGTTAGATTTAGGGGATTCAGCTTCTCATTCTTTGAGCACAAGTCTCTTAGCATATCGTTGGGCGACCCTAAAGCTGGTCAAACTTAGGGGACTGATTGCTCCACTCATAACCAAAATGCACAGAATAAACTCGGTCGGTCTTAGTGCACTGTGCATCGGTCGGGTATACGGGACTTCACTCCCCACCCTTCAAAAGCAGTCTCCCAACATGCAACAAAGGCAATCTCCCAACATACAGCTGGACGGATTAAGATTTGGTCGGACTTATAGAGCTAAGGAACTCTATATAATCAGTCAACCCTACAATACATCTCTCGACTTATAGTCGGTCAGCCTAAGAGCTGGTTAAAACTTACGGGGCATAGTTCCCTATTTCTTAACGCCTGGGCAGTCATCATATGGCCGGTCTATAATGAAGCCTAGCGGGCCTTTGGAGCTCAATTCCCCAATCATGTGCTAGTCTCCCATCACACAATCAGTCGGGTATGCATACAGCTAGTCAAACTGCCTCTAGGGGACAACATTGTCAAGAAATCACAACAATCTGTCAGAAAATAATAGCTATTCACTAGGGAATATTCTGATATTTTGACATATACCTATAATGGAACCTTCTTATGAGGCTGGTCATACATCTTTATCATTATTGCATAAGTTACAAAAGACTG
Source organism: Zingiber officinale (assembly GCF_018446385.1). Classification (NCBI taxonomy): domain Eukaryota; kingdom Viridiplantae; phylum Streptophyta; class Magnoliopsida; order Zingiberales; family Zingiberaceae; genus Zingiber; species Zingiber officinale. The sequence goes on along the minus strand of NC_055999.1, from coordinate 107,495,026 downwards.
TTCATATATATATAATGGAAGATTCCTCAGAGGATGATTGTACATCTTTCAGACTGTACACCTTCCATTACCTGACATCTTCTGAAATATTTCTTACCACCTCATTATTGCGGAGGTTATGAGAGGTGGTATAAAAAGGGGGTCTTCTCCGGTGGCAAGGTATGTAATATATTTTACAAACTTTGCATCATGCACACGCATCTACTATTCATCTTCTCCACTTTTCGCTTGGCTACCGTACTGACTTAAGCATCGGAGTATTTGCGCCAGGGACCCCCTCCCTGATTCTCTCTCTAACGTTCCCTTTGCTCTCTCTTTGGTATGAGCAAAGAGGAAGGAGGTGCCCGAAGTCCTTTTCCCTTCAGTTCAAAATCTTCTTCCAGTCAACAATAGAACCACGTGCTCAACGTGCCATCTCTGTCGATTTCAAACAGTATCAATGGGTGAGATTCTAGAAAAACTAAATTGAAAATATTTTTGATGTTTTTTAAAATTTATACATGATTGTTGACTAACACCTAACTTTTAGATTCTTATGTCAATCATGAATTCCTAAATCTTTAGACACATATATATATGTCTTACTTATTGATAATAAGGATGCCCCAAGGAGTGTCAGGTTAATGGGAGATCTTATTGAAAGACACATTTTGAAAAGAGGTTCAAAATAAAATATTTTTGAAAATATATCTTCAAAAAGAGTTTGAAAAATTTTACCTTCAAATATTCTCTTTTCAAAACATAGTTTCAACATAACTTCTTTTCTTCTCAAAATTCTTTTAAAAATATTTTTTCAAAATCATGCGTTAGAAAACATTTTTACATGTTTTCAACAAAGAAATTTTTTGAAAAATATCTTGAAAGTTATTCAAAATCCTTTGAAAAATATTTTGAAAAATTATTGTTTTAAATTGTTCTTTGAAAATCACTTTACAAATCCTTTGAAAAATAATTTTTCAAAGAGTGTTGAAAATGTTTTGAAAATATTGGTGAAAATTCTTTAAAAAATATTTTTGAAAATATCTTCTAAAATATTTCTTTTGAAAATATGTTTCAAACCATTTTAAAGAAGACTTTAAAAATATCTTGAAAATATTTTTTTAAAAATTCCTTAAAATTATTTAGAAGTGTCCGTTTTAAAATATTTTAGTCTTGCAAAATATTTTTAAGCCTTGGAAAATTTTTTGAAAATTACTTTTGAAATATATTTAAAAGTATTTTTACAAAATTGTGAAAGTTCCTTGAAAATAATTTTGAAAAATGGGTTTTCAAAATATATTTGAAATTATTTAATCTTTTGAAAATGCCTTCAAATATGTGGTCTCTCAGACTCTCAAGTAGAGTAAAAGAAATATTTTTACTAAGGAAAGTTTTATCATTATTGGTGTAACACGAAAGAAGTTCTTAGGATTTAAGGAGTTGAAAAGTAGTTAGATTTTTTTTTTATATTTGTTAATAGGGGAGAAGTATGGTTTAAGTTACAAACCTTAATTCTTTCAAGACTTGAAAAGTTAGGTTAAGTAATTATTCTAACTTAACTATATTGTCAAACATAAAAAAAGGAGGATATTGTTGGTACAATTAACCTACAAGATTTTAATATATGTTTGATAATATGTTTAATTGAGTGTAGTCAGGTCAAAGTTGGTTGGATCACTAGCAAGGGGAAAAGTCTAAGTGGTCAAGGTGACAGAAGTGTTGGCAATGGTGTGAGAAGTTTACCGAGTGACTAGTCCTAACTGAAGGTAAAGTAAGGGAATTAAAGTCTTAACCGAAGGTTAGGTAGTGGTGAGAAGTCTACCGAGTGACTAGTTCTAACTGGAAGTTAAGCAAACTAAAGTCCTAAATGGAAGTGAGAAGTCTACTAAGTGACTAGTGTTGGTGCAATATCCCTCAGGTCAAGGTTGACTTGGCTGACCAAGCTTGAGTCTTGGTTTAAGTTTCAATGTTTGACAATACAAGACTTCGATGATATGGACAATGCAGGTGCAGTTGTTCATTTGAGGAGATTGTTTGGAGCAATTCCCCTCTAATCAGGGTCTGATTAGTTTGGTTGAAGAAGAGTCAAGTAGGTCAAGGTTGACCGGATACTTGACTGGGAAAGCCCTGGTGAGTGAAGCCAGGCAGAAGGAAAATCCTGGTGAGTGAAGTCAGGTGAAAGACTTAGTGAGTGAAGCTAGGCAGGGTGAAAATCCTAGTGAGTGAAGCTAGGTGAAAGACCTTGTGAGTGAAGCCAGGTAGAAGAGAAGTCCTAGTGAGTGAAGCTAGGCAGAATGGAAGTCCTGGTGAGTGAAGCCAGGCACGGGGGAATCCAGATGGGTCAAGGTTGACCAGACATCTGGTGAAAGTCCAAGTAGGTCAAAGGAGTGATCAGATACTTGACATGATGAAGAAAAGTCCAAGTGGGTCAAATGGATTGACCGGACACTTGGTGGGGGAGTCCTAGCAGGTCAAGGGTGACTGGATGCTAGGCATGATGAACCAACAGGTCATGGAGTGACCGGATGTAGACCTGACCACGGTTCGGAACCAACGGTTCGACGGTTCGGAACCGACGGTTCGACGGTTCGGAACCGCCGGTTCGACGGTTCCAGGCAGGTCGACCCTTAACCTTAACCGCCCAAGACGGTTACGGTTCACGGTTCGGTTCACGGTTCGCCACGGTTCAAGATTAATATGTTAAAAAAAATTAAAAATTAAAAATTAAACAAAACATTAAAAATTAGAAATTAAAATTTATTGAAAAAAGGGCTTGCACTTTTTTAAATTGCCTACGTATCCCTTTAGGGGAATCAAAGCTCACGTAGTTCTTTTACATTTTTATCCTTTTACATTTTCATTCACTTCCATTTCCTGTTCCTGTCGTATTTGTTCCTTCAGTATCAAAATCTTCAACTTCGTCATCTGAAAGTTGCATTCCTTGGATTCTTTTCTCCGCTATGGTCCAATCGTCCAGTAATGCTTGGGCTTCCAATGAGTCGGGAGACAAAGTTGATCGTCGTTCATCTAATATGTTGCCGCGACGTCTGCTCCACAGCAACAGTTGACACTGGACAAGCTAAAATTTCTTTTGCGATCACGGAGAGAACGGGAAAGCTTTGAGCCTTCTGTGACCACCACTTTAAGATATCGAAGTTTTCGCTATCTGCTTCATTAAAATCAAAAGAAGTCGTAAAATAATTCTCAAGTTCCTGTGTGGAACTTGAGGATCCTCGTGGACGTTTTGTCCGTTCTTTTAATAAGAGTTGTGCTTTTGTAAGTTTTAAATTACTACTAGTAGTTTGTTGAATTTCAGAAATATTAATTTGTGTTCCATATTTTGCATAATATTGATTATAAATATCATATAAATAAATTCTAACATTATATATAATATTAACTGGATCAGGGGAAGAAGAATCTTTAATTGGAATTCAAGCGTCATAATATAAAGTTAACATTTCTTGTAAAACTTCTAATTTAAATCTAGGATCTAAAGCAAATGCAATTAAATAATTTTCAGGAATTAAATAAAAATATTTTTCCCATTTAGTTTTCATAGCTAAGATGCAAGGAGATAAAGATTCATTATTAATATGTTCATTTAAAACTAATACTATATTAGAAAAATTTTCTAAAACTAATTGAGCAGTGGGATAATAAACACCAGAAAGTTGTTCGGTTGCATCATTAAATACTTTTAAAATTTCACAAATACTACTATAAATATTCCATTGTTGTGAAAATAAATATATATTAGTATTAGTATTTTGTGCAAAAAATGAACATAATAATTCTTTATATTGAAATGAATCTTGTAATAATTGGTATGTTGAATTCCAACGTGTTGGTACATCACGTGGAAATTTTTTAGGTCTCATTCCATTAATTTTACAAAACCTACCCCATTGTTTCATTATAGATGGATGAGACCATAAATAAGAAATTGCAATTCTAATTGGTTTAATATAACTTTCTAAAATTTTTAAACCATCTTGAACACATAAATTTAAAACATGGCATACACAACGAATATGAAAAAATAAACCTCCAATAATAGGTTGACAAACAAATTTTAGATTATCTATACAAGCGGTATTAGAACTAGCATTATCTAATGATATTGAAAATATTTTATGAGTTAAACCATATTCTTCTAAAATTAAACATAATAAATGTGCGATATTATGAGCATTATGTGATTCATCAAAAACTCTATAAGCTAATAATCTTTTTTGGAGGTTCCAAGAGTTATCGATCCAATGGCAAGTCACACCCATATACGAATGTGTTTGCCAATGATCACTCCAAATATCGGAACATAAAGAAACTTTATTATCTAATTTACTAAATTCATCAATTAAATTCTTTTTTCCTTGTTTTACTAATTTTTTAATTGTACGAGTAAGTGTAGTCCTAGGAACACATTTAGCACATGGATTAAGAGATTCTTTACAAAAATCTTCAAATGTGCATTTAGATCCAAAACTAAAAGAAAGATGTTCTACGGAAACAAATTTAGCTAATGATTCTCTTAATTTATTATCTGAATATAAAAATAAACCAGAATCGGTACTACCGCTAGTTGAAGAAAATCTTGATAATTGTGTTTGAGAACGATCGAGTCCATATTCCGTCGGGTGCTTCGTTTCTACATGTCGTTTCAACGACCCATAGCCGCCGCCGGCTTGGAAGGAAGCATTGCAGTGCTTACATTTTGCACGCATTTCTCCGACGAAGAGTGACCTTCTCAAAATGTTTAGTAAAATAGAAGACTTTAGAGGAGGAAGTTCCCGAACCTTAGAAGTAATTGCATCGGTACTTCCTTGTGTTTGGTGTCGGATTCGGAAGATGCTCGATCTCATCATCGGTGGATTGAATGTTGGGGTCCTCCTCCATTTTATTTGTCCCTCCGAGCTCGAGATGATGCACCTCCGCGACCTCCTTCCATTGTAATTGAAAATTGAAAACGAAAGCGTGTAGAGATTAGAGAATACGAAAATGAGATTCAGAGTAGAGAAGATGTGTGTGAAAAATGATGAAATGAGCTCTCTATTTATAGAGTTTTGATAGTAACGGACACTAAATCATAGCCATTGATCAAAAAACGGTCAAATGATTCTAACCGTTGAAAAAAAATATCCAAAAAACCCTCCCAGCGGCTACGAACCGGCGGTTCCAACGGCTATGAACCGCCGGTTAACCGGCGGTTCAAGCCGTTTAAAAAAAAAAAAATTGTTTGCGGCTGAACTGCCGGTTTAGGTTTTTACATCTAATGAACCGGAACCGGCCCGGCGAACCGGGTCAACGGGCAACCGGCCCGTTGACCCGGTTACGGGCCCGGGCCGGGTCCGGGCCAGACCCGGCCCGGGGTCGGGTCTAACCGGATGTTGGTTTGGGGGCTTTGAGACTTGGTTTTGGGCAAAAACTAACAGCTGGATCGATCAGCCGATCGATTGGCTGGAGCCAAATCGATCGGCCGATCGATTGAGGTGTCCCCGCGAGAAGCTTTCGTCCCAATCGATCAGTGGATCGATTGGGAGGAAGTCGCGAAAGCACAGAACGCCTCTGGATCGATCAGTGGATCGATCGGGGTGGCGCGTTTTGTCGCAATAAGCCCTGGATCGATCAGCTGATCGATCCAGGCAAATTCCCAGAGCACAGAGGCGCTCTGGATCGATTCACTGATCGATCCAAAGCCTCCCCGATCGATTGGGAACATTCCAATCGATCGGGATCCGACCGTTGGCATCGATAAAGGCTGCAGGCGCTCGATTCCTTCGGTAGATCTCACGGCATTTATCTCAGATCTTCACCAGCGACTCCACACTTCTTCTCCACTCTACCGCCAGTTCTTGAAGGGTTCTTGGAGCAAGTTTTGCTAGTGATCCAAGATCAAGAGGCGGGCTACAACAAGAAGTTAGGGTTAGGGTTTTCACTGCATATCTTGTAAGTTTTTGCTTATATTTCGTTTCCCTTTCCTTCTTCTTATATTAAGAGTGTTGTAGGGCTTCTCCGCCTTTGGTAGTAATCATAAAGGAGTGTTTTATTAGTGGAGGTGTGTGTGTGTGTGCGTGGACCCTTGGACTAGTCACCTCTTGTGAGGTGGATACCAAGTAAAATCCATTGTGTTAGCATTATTGTAGTTGTTTCTTGTATTTCCGCTGCGCATCTTTGAAGAAACAAGCAACGCCAAGCACACGAGCACGCGACGAGCTATTCCCCCCCCCCCCCCCCCCCTCTAGCTTCATTTCGGTCCCAACAACTAGTTCTAACTAAAGGTTAGGCAGATAAAAAGTCTTGAAGGAGTAAACTCTAAGCATGTGTGGTCAAAAGGTTTCCGGTCAACTGCGTGCGATCGACCAAACTAGCGAATCTTAAATGTTGCTAACACTGCTTTACTTACTATTTTATATCTATCGTGCTAACTCAATATTACAGGAAAGTCTTAATCGATTAGGTTAATCAGACACTAAATAGGACCAGAGAAAGTCCAAATAGGTCTAAAAGACCAGATGTTTAGTGGATAAGTTAAGGTAAGCTCCTGAGTGGAGTGCAGTGAGGTCATGTCTTGTTTGAGACAAAACCTTATGTGTTGCTCCGACTAAAGAAACCAATGGAGGTTTCTAAGTCAAGATCAAACAGTTCTAACTGTTATATTAATGCATGCATATTATACTGTACTAACTTTGATTTGCAGAAAAATAGAGTTCAGGTAAATAAAAGGTTTAATCGATCGAACATCATGGTTTAGTTGACTGATACACAGAAAAGAGATCATATCTTATTCGAATTCAACTAAAATGGCAATGTTGGTTCAGTCAACCGATAAATAGTTCAACCAATCAAACCCAGTTTGGTAATCACATATCAGATAAGATTGGATCATGTAATAAAGGAAATTACAGAGTTCGATCCACCGATCAAGAAATCAGTCGACCAAGCACATTTGGCAAATGAGGATCAGATTGGATCAAATCAAACAACAAAGAAAGTTTTAAGGTTCGGCCGACTGAATAGTAATTCAGTCGACCGATAAAAGCTAATTTCACGGAAGATACGAATTGAGTAGATCGTGAACCTAGACGGAAAACGGGGAAAATTTTAAAGATCAGTCGACCGAAAAAAGGTTCAGTCGACCGAATAAAAAAGTTATAAAAGAGGCCTCGAGGCTCAAGTTTCTCAATCAATTTTCTTTCATCATCTTTGATCACTCCCTCTTTGTTGCTATGTTTCATACAAGTGCTAATACGCTAAAGCTATCTGACAACCTACGCCAAGTTTTATTCATTTGTTGTCAGTAACTGTTTATTATTACTTGTATTTACTTAAAAGGTGATAATAAGTTGTTACTATCCATCTTTATTCCTTGTATGAGCTTGCTTTATCTCTTATAGTAGATTGCCCATCGTAGGATCAATGATTGGGGGCCTTAGAGTAGTAGTCGGTTGTGCTACAAACCAAATAAAATTGCCTGCGTCCTTCTTGTCTTATTTTATTATTTTTGCTATGCATCCTTGTGTTTGTGTTTAAAATAAGATTTTCAAATTAGCGATATTCAAACCCTCCTTCATGCTTTTCGGTCCTACGCTAAAATGTTTTTATATGGATAAAGCTTATCCATTAAGTTCTCTGATGGTTGTTCGATCACTTAATGTGAACAAAGATCCTTTTTGACCTTGTGAAAATGGTGAAGAACTACTTGGTCATGAAATATCATATTTAAGTTTAATTGGTGCACTAATTATCTTGCTAATAATATAAGACCAGATATTTAAATTTGCTGTAAATTTATTAGCAAGATATAGTTCTTTTCCGACATATAGGCATTGGAATGAAATTAAAACATATATTTAGATATCTTCAAGGTACTATTGATTTAGATTTATTGGCGCAACGATAAGTTGTTGTCATGTGACCAAAAGGTCACGAGTTTGAATCTTGAAAATAGCCTCTTGCAAAAAGTAAGGTAAGACTACGTACAATGGATCCTTCCCCAGGACCCCGCATGGCGGGAGCTTCGTGCACCGGGTTGTCCTTTATGTTTACTTCAAAGTTATTTGTGTAGGTACTATGTAGCCCAACTAGGGGGGGGGGGGGGGGGGGTGAATAGCCCTGAAAAAGAATTTAGACAAATCTCTTGCTATTGAGCTTAGTAAGGATACAATATTAATTAAACAGAAATAATAACATAAAAATAGAAAGTAAGAAGGTCAGAGTTTACCTAGTTACAACCTAAATGGTTGTTAATGCAAGACAATTTAAAGCTTAGTAAAACTCCTTCATTGTAGGCGAAGAAGCCCCTTACACACTTTGAAAGCTCAAGAATTACTATAAAAATGAATACAATAATTGTTGTTTAATTCCTAGCTCCGGGGGGCTTTTTATAGCCTCCTGAAAAATGTTACTATTGCTTGGAGGAGCCTCCAAAGTCATCCAAGGCACCTCCAAGTGGATAAAAATGTATCCACTCTTCAACGGTCAACCAACAACTACTGTTTATTGGGTGCGCTTCTATAGAAGCTCCAGGGTGCCTCCAATAAAGGCACGAGGGCGCCTCCATAATCCATTAGGGTGCCTTCATCAAGTCTAGCGAGTGCCTGCTTCTTCTAGCAAGGCACCTCCTTGAGGCGCGAGGGCACCTCCTTGAGGCGCGAGGGCACCTCTATGCTCTTTGGAGGCACCTTCACTTCGGAGTTGACTTTTTCATTCTTCGCGTGGATGATGTTCCAATTATTTGGAGTTGAGCTCACCATCTTCTCGTCCCTCAAACGTTCCGCGCACATCCTTCTCATCTACCGATGTACTCTTCCGTAGCTTTTTGTCCCTTTGATGCACTGAGCCAGTCGACTCATTTCTTATGTCATCCTTTTCGCTTGTCATGTCTTTTGCTCGACTTCTTGTGTTTCAAAGTCCCTGAACACTTAGACACAATGTATCAAATAATGCAGAGTCTAACTTAATTTGGTTGATCACATCAAAACCAACCCAGGGTACTTACAAATTGATTATACAATTGCAGGATATTTATCTGATCCACATAATAGTTGATCTCAAATTGGTTTTTTATTTACATGTGGAACAACTATATCTTGATGATCTACCAAATAGATTATAGTCGCTACATTATCGAATCATTCAAATATACTTGCAATACATGAAGCATGTCGGAAATGTATTTGGTTGAGATCAATGATTTAGCATACTAAGAAAAAAATGTGTTTTAGCTGCTAATAAGAAAATTCCAACAATATTGTTGTATGAAGACAACGTAGCATATATAACTCAATTAAAGGAAGAGTACATTAAAAGGGATAGAATTAAACATATTTCATGAAAATTCTTTTTCACTAATGATTTATAAAAGAATGATGATATTGAAGTTCAATAAATCTGTTCTAGCAATAACTTGACAAATTTATTTACCAAAACATTGTCTACAACAACATTTAATAAATTAGTACATGATATTGGAATGCGATAGTTCAGAAATTTCAAATGATATTTCAAATAGAGAGAGTAAATTCTCACTATACTATATTATATTGTTCAGTAAACTTAATTATAGTGATATAGTCGAATGAGGTACTATTTTTTCTCATTAGATTTTTGTCTCTTCGGATTTTTACTAGTAAGGTTTTAACAAGGTAAATTCATTAATTATGAACATCCAAGTGGAGTGTTATAAAATAATATATATGCATAAATATTCATAAACCCACACTATTCGATAAACTTCATCATTACTCCGTAACCTTTCATCTCCCATATTAAGACACTTGAATTTGACCTTAAAGAGCATGGGAGTTTCACGATAATTATATATCTATAAATATCTATGTATTTTTTTTTTGACGGATGAGCAAAAGAATAGTCAATAAAATTTACTTTTCATATATACAATTATTTATATAATTTCTCAATAATTTTGATATTTTTTAAAAATTCTATCTGTTACTTTCACTATATTTCAAAATACTTTCAAATATTTATTTTAAAAAAAAACACACAACTCACATTAAGAAGATCTTTATTGATTATTTGATCCACTCTCCTAGCTTCTTTTAGCTTCATTTTAGGATTATTCTATTTAAAATAAAAGCAAACTATATCATCAAAATACATAAATATTTTATAGAGTTTTTATAAACATTCTTTATTCTCTTCATTTGTAATTATCTTTAAAAAGTCTTTTGTTTAAGTCTTACCAAATTAGAATCATTTAGCACTATGTTTTCTCCTTCAACACCTGTTTTTTTTAATAAAATAAAATAATCACAACAGGGCCTAAAGTCTCCCTTATGGAACTCTAGGCTAAAACAAGACAACAATTAAAACGAAAAGGCATAGGAAATACAAGAGAAAAAAAAATGTCGTTGCCAAGAAGATCTTGGCAAGTGGCAGCTCCCCTTCATAAAAAACAAAGATCTTGGCCACCTCCCTTCGTAAAAAGCAAAGATTAAGGAGACTTTAGGCAACAATTGACGTTTTTTTTTTTCAAAAAAATAATAATAATAATAATAATAATGAAACTCCCCTTCATAAAATAAAACGTGAATTCTTTAGCTCATCTTGTTGAAAGGATATGGATAAGCACAAATGCAAAATGAATTACCAATTCTGTTTACTGGTCTTCCGAAATATGAGAAGACGAAGACGATTATCTGTGTGACATATCTACAATGTTGATCATATCTCTATGACTTAAATGGTAAGCTGTTCTTTATATTGATTAAGTCGTCCAAGTTTTCTGATCAATAGTATCTGTAGTCAGTGATCGGATTGTCCCATTCCCTGATACCCCGATATTCGAGGCGGGTCCCATAAATATATAAGCAGCCGAATAAATAGTGGACTAATAAATAAAGGATGAATACGGTGACGTACCCTGGCCCCGGGGGGGGGCTTCGGATGTGACATTGCTCGAGTTGTCGTAACCCGGAAGAGTAGATGACTATGAGCAAGCTGGAGAGCTGGATCTAGCGACGAGGAGTCGGACGTGGTGGCATGAAACCTGATGCGACTTCGGCACGCAGGCTGAGATAAGACATCGGCACATAGGCCGGGATACAAATATCGACGCGCAGGCCGGGACATAAAACATCACACGGGTCAAGTAGTAATAACAACACAAGGTCTAGACATGACAAATCAGATCGGCACACAATAGCAATGAGGGCTCGGAGGCCCAATCCACAGTAAAAGCCTGGACCACTAAGGGAATGTGCAACCATGAAAGCTAAAAGGCCCGACCAACGCTAAAAGCATACGACTTTGGCAGATCTGTATCGGCAGCGGAGGTTCTACCCCAGATCGTTGAGGGAGGTCGCTAGCAAGGCCGGCTTAGCGTGGAAAATGTCTGCCGGCGGCCACTTTCTGCAAATGCCAAAGGAGCAGGAGACGACAAGCGTGACAGCGGCCTGACCCGCATCAAGGACTATGAGCGGCTCATGGCAGTGGTAATGGCCGGAATGCTGTTGCGGTGGGCGACGAGGCAACGAGGGTGAAGGAGGAGCAGGAGAGGCTACCACCTCGTGGCGGTGGCAATGGCGTGAGGCAGAGAAGGGATGGGAGCAGGTTTGACCCCCCCCACACACACACACTACAAAAAAAAACACTCATATAGAAGCGGTTTATTAGGAGCGGTTGTAACACCGCTCATGGAAATCCAACAACATAATCAATTTGAACTAAACCATTTCTATTGTCTTACCTTTTCAGAACGGTTTTGCAACCACTCTTGTTGAATAGCTTTAGCACTAATTTGATTAAACCGCTGTTATAAATCACTCTTAATGATATAACTTTTAGAAGCAATCTTGAAGCTACTGATATTAGATATCTTTAACAATGGTTCTATGTCAGACACTGCTAGTAACCGTTTCTATTGCTCTAACTTCTAAGAACAATTATCAAAATATTTCTACTAAATACTTTTAACATCATTTTGTGTAAAGTGTCATTATAAAAGGCTTCTATTGCTCCATTGTTTTAGAATTAATTTTCAAAGTGTTCCTATTATATAGTTTTAGCATCAATTTGAATAAACCACCGCGGTAAACCGCTCTTAATGATATAAATATTAGAAATAATCTTGAAACTACTTATATTAGGTAATTTTAGCAATGATTCTATGTCAAATGTTGCTACTAATTATTTTTATTGCTCTAATTTGTAAGAACAATTATCAAATCATTCATACTGAATACTTTTAATATCGTTTTGTGTAAAATGTTGCTATAAACCGCTATCAAATCATTCAAACTTTGGTCAGTAATATTTAATTTGTTTTTATAATCAAAGTTAGATTTAACAGGTAATATATAATTTTTTACTAATCAAATTTATTTTTTTTGGTAATATTTAATTTATTGTTTATCAAAATTAAATTTCAACGATAATATTTAATTTTTTTACTAGTGTAAGTTAGGTTTCACTAATAAATTAAAATATTTATTGATTATACTTATTATTAATTTTTTATATTTTTTTAAAAAATTTGGACATAGCATTTTTATGTTTAATTTTTTTAATAAAAATATATTTAATATTAAAATAGATTATTTCTCTTTAAATTTTATTTCTTTCAAAATTTCTATCTTTTGTTATCAATTTTTATACTATTGTTTTCATATTCTCCTTTTTATCCGCTACCTTAGCGGCCCTTCTAGTACCGGCCCCACGGATATGGAGGGAGGTTCATGCAGGTACACAGGCCATAGGCGCAAGGCGGGGTAAACCCCAGGTCGTCAGTTCCTGAGAATCGACCTCTGGTCATTACGCTAGAGATACCATGCGCCCACCGTCTGCGCTAAGCCCTGGGGGCTATTGTTTTCATATTCTCATTTATCCACTAATTGTTATAAATAACTTTATTTTATATAGATGCTAAAAAAGAATTAATTACTAATTAAATATTTTTACCAGATAAATTTAGTTAATAACTTATCGAAGTTAAAATTGATTAATAATATTTTTAAAAAATAACAATTAAAGTGTATCAATCCGATGAACCCAACTTAACGGACCCAACTTAAATTGATAGCTCTATCCTGAGGAAATGGTGCAATGGATCACAAGACATTGAAATTATCTACGTAGCAACAATTTTGTGTCAAATACTACTACTCATCGTTTTTATTGCTTAACTTCTAGGAATAATTTTCAAATCGCTAATAATATTTTATATAAAGTGCTACTATAAATCATTCTCTCTTCTAATGGATAAGAATTAGTGTGACAATAAACCACTTATATTCTCTCCTCTAATGGGTAATGCCCCTAGGGCATAACACAGATGATGGACGCATGACATCTCTAGCGTAATGAGCAGGAGTCGATTACCAGGAGCTGATGACCTGTGGTCAACCATCATACTTTTAACACCTGTGTATCTACATTTACTGTCTTTCATATTCATGGGGCTGACACAAGGGACTCGCTAAGGTAGCGGATCTATTTTTTTTTATAATGGATAAGAATTGATTTGCAAACTATACATGTTTCAAACTGTTCTCGTCTAAATTATAGTAGTACATAAATAAATAATATAAAAAAACTTGTAAAAAATTTAAAAATAAAAACGTGTAAATATTTTTTTTTAAAAAAAATAGAAAAGCGTGTACAAAATAAAAAATAAAAAATAAAAAATAAAAAATAAAAATCATGTAAAAAATAAAAAAGGAAATATATTTAAAAATATAAAAGGGAAAACGTGTAAAAATTTAAAATAGGAAAAATGTGTAAAAAAACAAAGGAATAGCGTGTAAAAAATTAAAACAGGAAAATTATGTAAATAATAAAAAAGGGAATACGTGTAAAAAATATTAAAAAAATAAAAATATTTAAAAATAAAAAAAGGGAAAAATCAATGAATGACTACATCATACTATTGTCATTTATTCAGTATTATTGATAATGGAAGATTTGTGGAGCATGTTTTGCTTATTTGGAAAGGGGATTATTGCCATGTGAAAGCTAAACAGCTTTAGTTGTTCCACGCCGGCAATCCGAGTGACGACCCATTCAATAAAGTCATGTGCAAACCCTACCCATCTAGCATCCATCGTTGCTGCTATTTTTTTTTCCCGTCGAATAGCTTCGATCTCTTGTGATGAGTTTGACGACAGTGGGGGCGACGACGACTAAGAGTGGCCATAGCAAGGCCAAGGGGACGAAGGTTGTTTCTTAGTTGCAGAAGGCTGGCCTCCAGTTCCCGATGGGGTGCATCACTCACTACCTTGGGGTTGATCGATACTCTTAGCGCGTTGGTTCCGGTGCACCGATCTCTCTCTATAGTCCTCGAGTACATAGATGCTGACGTAAGCTTCGTTGTTTTGTTCTTACACTAGGGATCCCCTTCTCTACCTAAATTTACATTTCTTTATTGTTCAAGGTGTTAGAGTTGGCCAAAAATGGCGCGTCATCCCAAAGCACATTCAATTGCTTACAAAAAATAATGAGGAGTTTGGCAGGCTCCTAGTGTGTGCGACGATTTCCAATGATGGGTCGTGCCCAACATCCATCGGGCTTTATTGCCCAAGAAGCAAGGCGGAGAGAAGAGTAAACCAGAGATCATATCACCCTCACAAGAATTCTAGGTTTTTTTTTTGTTCATCTTCATGTTTTGATTGTAAAAGAATCTTTAGAGTTGTAATTGAAAACATCTTTTAATTGTAGTATTCGCAAGTATCTAATCTCAAATCATATTGATTTATTCATCATTAGGCACGATTAACATGATAATTTTGATTTACATAATTGATCAGGTAGCATAATCTGTAAAATTATTTAGATCACTTTTAATCAATCAATGGTTGTACTTTTAAGCATAGTTTAAAACAAATCTAAAATTTCTAACATCAATTTTGAAATTACTCTTATTTTCATGACATGTAAAAGCACGGGCTCAAGAGTGGATTGTAGTGCTCTTAAAGCATTTAATAATGCTCCTTTATCCATGACATTTAGAAGTGGTTTGAAATCACTCATATATTGTGAAAACTGTTATTAAACTTTATGAGTTATAGAGCAATTTGAACCGCTTCTATATTTCTAGCTTTAATAACGTTTTGAAGTGCACCTATACCCATGACATTTAGAAGTGGTTTGAACCGTTCATAAATTTCTAGCATCAATAGTGTTTGGAAATTGCTCTTATATTCATGGCGTGTAGGAGCGGTTTAAAATTGTTATTACACCAAAAGTGCTGTAGAGAGGTTTAAACCGCTCCTGGATTTATACCTATAGAAGTGGTTGGAAACCGTTGTTATATGCACAACGTGTCAGATTAGCTTCAAACCGTATCTACATAGAATAATAGGAGCGGTTTTTCACCTTGTACCAACGGTTACAAAAACCGCTACTATAGGATATAAGGACGGCAACAAGAGGAGCAATTTTACAACCATTAGTAAAAGTGTAGGAGCGCTTGAAAACCACTTTTAAAAGTAAAAAAAAAACCGCTCATATATGGGTGTTTTTTTTGTAGTACCATTGGCAGCTCGAAGGCGACTGTCATTCGATGGTGCTGACGAGAGACAAAGAAGGCTCCATGCCTTCACTGCGTGTCAGGCAGCAAAGGAGAAGGAGAGAGGAAAAGGAAGGGGGTGGCGCCGAGTCTGTCTGGCGATGGCGGCGTGAGGAGGAGAGGGAGAGGAACGATGGCCAGCAAGGAGCAGGAGGACGAGGAAGAAGATCTTCTTCTTGGCGGCCGAAGACCCCCACGAACCAAGCCCCCCCCCCCCCCCCCCCCCTCTCAAAGCCCTAACCAGGGAAAATAGCAAAATGCCCTCCTTCCTCCCCCTAATTTCTTCTCTACCCCTCCACCTATATCCACATCACAAGCCTCCCCTTCAAGTCTAGTCGAAGGAGGCGCGAGTCTGACCGACTGGACAGTCTGTCACAAAGGCTGAATCACTCTCGATAACTGAGTCAAATCGCTGAACCCATCGTATAATGTAACGCGAGCGGTCGCTATAGTAATGGTGTCGCATGAGATGGTAACAGTGCCGAGCGGACCAAGTCGATAACTGGACCAATGCCGAGCGAACGACAAAACATTAAGCGAATGACGAGTAAAATGATAGTCGACCGAGCGACACGCGGGATGACGAGCAGACCGAGCCAACGAGTGGGCGATGCCGAGCGGGTGACCGAAAAAGTATCGGCTAGTCGACCGTAAGATGCTGACCAGACCATCGAGAGAATGTCGAGCGTTCGACCATGTAGTTTAAGCGTGAGGCCGAATGGACAGTTGCGCGATATCGGTCGGGTGACTTCGCAAGTGTTGATAGAATGACGCGCGCTTGGTAGAGTGGCGAGAAAAATGTGTCGACCGAGAGGTGAAAAATAGTGCCGAGCGGATGCCACGCAAGCTATCGGGCAAACGCCAAGTGAGCGCCCAGGCGAATACCGAACGAGCGATGAGGCAATGTCGGGCGGAAGTGGAGCTCGAAAACGGAGCGGAAGCATAGCCCGCATAATCACATGCGCACGGAAACGGAAGTCGTGAGCCGAGCGGGTGCATCGCCTGTGAACTGAACGGGAGTATAACCCATGAATCGAAACGCACACAAGCAAAAGTCGTTAACTGAGCGGGCGTATTGCCCGTGAGCTGAACGGAGGTGTAGCCCAGGAATCGAAGACGCACGAAAGCAAAAGTCGTGAGCTGAGCGGCCGCAAAGCCTATGAGATATTCTGGCCCGAAACCAGTGGAGATACTCTTGTTCGTGACCATTGGAGATAGCTCGACCCCGAACGGGGGAGATAAGCTGCTCTGATATTCTCTGTGACCAATGAAGACCTCTCGACCCAGAACGGAGGAGATATGAGATCCGATGAGCTGGTCCGAGACCAGTGAAGATCACTCGACCTCGAACGGGGGAGATAAGGAAATATAATATATTGGTCCGAGACCAGTGAAGATCGCTCGACCCCGAACGGGGGAGATATGAGATCCGATGAGCTGGTCCGTGACTAGTGAAGGTGAAGACCGCTCGACCCTGAACGGGGGAGATATGAGATCCGATGAGCTAGTTCGTGACCAGTGAAGGTGAAGACGGCTCGACCCCGAACAGGGGAGATATGAGATCCGATGAGCTGGTCCGAGACCAGTGAAGATGAAGATCGCTCGACTCCGAACGGGGGAGATATGAGATCCGATGAGCTGGTCCGAGTGGAGGTATGCCCGCTTCATGGTCTCGAAGCGGTTTGGCTCGTCCGCCTGGTAAGTTACCAGAGAAGAGCGGGCGGTCTCCAAAGCTTCTTTAAGGGCCTTCAGCTGACCTTGGAGAGAAGCCACTTCGGTCGATCGGTCGTCTCATTCGGCGACCAGGTTGTATTCAACCCCCTTGAGATTTTGAGCTAGATTCCGAGCATCCTGGTTTTTCAATTCCAGGTTGGCTATAGCTCGGTTCTTCCTGTTGGTGGCCAGCTTGATCTTGTGGTCATAAGTTTTTATTTGGGACTCGAGCTGGCCCAACATAATGGCCTGATCGGCGGACTTCTTCCGCTCGACCTCCAGAAGTTTGCTGGTTTTAGCCAGGTCGGCCTGCAGTTCGGCAATCGAGGGCCCCTAGGATGAGGATGCTCCACCAGAAATCTTGAGCTTCTTGAGCTCATCCTCCACGAGTGCCAGGCGCCGGCACATCGCCACGCTCTCCACCCAGTACTGCCATAGAACCGAAGAATGTTAAGGCTGAGCGGAGGTAAGATCATGAATAGATAATTGCATACATACCCCGGTGGACATTTGCAGATGGCTGTCGGCAAGCAACTCTGGAGGCATGGTTGCAGCGCGTGCTCGGGCCTCCTCCCAAACCTTGGCGAACGGCCCGCGGATGAGTATCTGATGTTCCAGAGTTCACGGTTGATCGTCGGCCGCCAAATACTCCTCCGTCGGGAGGTGGAGGATTGTCGTTACGGAGCGCCGACCGGTTGGCGCTGACTGAGAAGAGGCCGCGAGGCCAGAAGCTTGGGAGGTCGAGGCCGGAAGGATGCCGGATCGTAAGACCCTCCGTCGAGCCGAAGGAAGAGAGGTGAGTGGTTGGACTACGATCAATTCGGGCGGTAGATCGGCAAACGAGGGGGTCCGATCGGAGGAAATGACTTCGATTGTCTCGAGAACGACCGGAGAGGAGGTGCCACCCCGCTCGGGAGAACGCACCACTGAAGTAGCCGAACAGGACGAGGTGGTCATGCGACGTCTCTTGCGCATGGATAGAGGAACCTCACCAGAGGACCTCGAGTCTTCGACTTGGGTGGCAGGCTACGACTCAGGAGGGATTGGGTCCACAGCCGGTTCAGTGTGGGGCGTCCGATTAGCAGCGCCTTCTACTTCAGTTGGCATCGCCTCGCTCTCGCCTTCATGAGAGCCGACTGGAGTCAGGCCAAGGCTCGCCATCTCTTTTGCCACAACTGCCTCGATCTCAGCTTGCTTGAGTTTCATCAGACCGTCCGCCCGAGCGCGCATCATGATGTCAGCTGCAAAAGAAGGAAAGAATCAATTAGACCTAAGGGAAGAATGTCGAGAAATTTCATACCTAGGCTGCTTGGGAGCTTCGTTCGGATCGGGCTTAGCCCGAACATGTACATAACACCCTCAGATAGTAGCTTGTCGATGTCAAATTTTTGGTCGAACAACATGTTCGCTGCATGGAGGTATTCTGGTCGGGTCTTATACTTCTTCAAATCTGGCTGAGGTGGAAGCCCGACCTGCCAGGTTGTGTGAAAGCTCGGCCGCTCGAGGAGTCTCAGGAAAAAGAAGTACTCCTTCCAGTGCTTATTAGAAGTAAGCATTTTGTCAAAAAAGACCAGACCGACCCGAGACTGGAAGAGGTAGGTGTCCAATTCAGACTGCTTGGGATAATAGAAATAATGAAACACTTGTGGAGTAAGCGGGATGCCATGCAGCTAGGACAACACGACAACACCATACAGAAGACGGAAGGAGTTAGGGACGAGCTCGGGGAGCGGGATACGAAAATAATTACAAACTTCTGTTATGAATGAGTGGATCAAAAATCGGAGACCGACCACGAATTGGTCTCTGAACAGGCAGATCATGCCGATCGGCGGGTCGTTCAGTCGATCGGACGGAGAAGCCAAGATAATTTCGTGGTCAGAGGGAAGGTCATAGGCATTTATGAGACTCACCACGTCGCCCGCATCAAACCGGATTTCCATGGTGGTGTACCACAGGCCGGGAGCAGGGTCTGACGACTGCGATGAACTAGCAATCGCCGGAAAACAAGATAACAAGGAGATGGACGAAAAAGGGGACAGGAAAACACCAAAGCAGAAGCGGGAAAGTAGCAAAAGGAAAAGAACCAAGCAGGCGCAAGATCGAAGAGCTTACAGAAGGGGATCGCTGAGGGGAGAAGCCGAGGTTCGCCGAAGCACTGGACACGAGAAGTATCGCCAGAGCACACGAAGAAGACGCCAGCGACAGAACAGAAGTTGACACTACGACTATATAAAGATGGGGTTCGACAGACCAGAGTCGTCCGATCTAGGGCATAGAATCCAAAGTACAGATCCAACCGTTGAATTTGAACCGCCGAACGTCACATCACCCCTGTCGCTTCTATCGTGCGGTGACGGCGGCAGTGCCACGTGGCGTTCGTTTACAGGAAGGCATTTAATGAGCACCCTTACTGGGCGTGGTCGCGTGCTCAACCTTAATGGGGATGATTTGCACGAATTTCGAAGTGATTCGGGTGATGTCAGCATTGACCGCCCGGCTCGTGCCCCTTTGGGAACGCTGAGGGAAAAATCTCCAAGTACAAATGCTCAGAGCGCTGATTGGCACAGGAAGATCAGTCCACACGGGCCAACCAGTATACTGGCCGATCGGATACCAGACTACTTGTCCAGTCAGTCGGACTTGCAGCCTCCTTCGATTAGACTTGAGAGGAAGACACGTGATCCGGTGGTAAGGTGGGGCCCGCCCGGGAGAAGGTCATGGCCACGTGGAAGGTCAGGATCAAGACAGTCAACGTTCCTGGGTCATCGTCCGACCGGACACCCTACTCGTCCGGTCGGATCAAGGAATTGCTAGACCAACATCACTACGGCTTAGCCAGGTACCGAGCTTCCGACGCTCAGAGTTCATCGCCGAAGCGTGTGCCGAGCGGCCACCCTGCTCGGACTCTCACCAGGTCCCAGATCCGGCAACGCAGAGACACGCCTCCCTTGTTCGGCAACAGGGGTTAGATCAGTCGAATGGTGGCCGAGTGGTCTTCCCGCTCGGACCTAGAGCCGGCAACGCCAGGACATCGGCGGTTAGCCGAGTGACTCTTCCACTCGACCCCCATGAAGAGTAGCCATCCGATGGACACGGATCGGCTGAGCGACTCTCCCACTCGGCACTCTCCGGCTCGCACCAGTAACGGACAAAGGGAGCAGCTGGGAATATATTCCTAGAAACCAGTGTCGCCGATAGGCGGCACGGCTGGCAACATGGTCAGACAGAATCGCACAGTGGAAGTTTCCGCTGTCACGTCAGAGATATGCTCAAGTTGTTGAGGTATGACGTCAGATATGCTTTTCTGACACATCCTTTCAAGGTATGCTTTGAGAAGCGTGCACGTCTTGGGAAGCATGCACGCGTCTCCTGGGAGCCCTATATAAGGACCCCAGGGGCTTCGACGAAGGTATGCACATTCTACGGTAATCATAGTTACGCTGTCGCTTTCGTTTCTTTACTTGTTACTTTCGCCGGAGATCTAACTTGAGTGTCGGAGGGTCATCGTCGGGGAACCATTTCTTGGCTCGACACTGATATTTTTGTGCTTGAAGGCCAGTCTCATCAGAGGTCCATGCATGATCAACAGAAACACCACATCCCAACATCCGTTACCTCGATTTTTGAACCGGAACATTTACTTTTAGGCAGAATGAAAGCCACAGCCCACAGGGAACTAGCTTCCTGCTGAAGGGATGTCCACCTGTTTATTTGTACTTTCGTATAAACATAGTTCTTGCCGTATCTCCTACCTCTGTTCATCAGAACGATAGCAAAACATTTCATGTAGCCTTAACCTTTACCACACGTACTTCTCTCCAAATCCAAGGAAAACTCCATTGTTTCTTTTGGAGAACCACATAAAATTACCAATCTTTTCCCTGAACAGGTCGACCAAACCTTGACTCATCTCCCGCGTTCTTAATTCTTATGCTATAATTCTTCCCTTTCTTCTTCGTTCGCGTCTCTAACTCTGCATGCTCAGTGACGGTCAAACACATTCTGGTGAAATGGCGACCACGCAAGTCACTCGCTTCCTTTGATGCCTATATATGTTGCTCTCCGATCGAGCTCTGAGACCATCACGTGAATTCCATATCAATCGGTTGCACACAATTGAAATGGTGGCCGAAGTCGTAATCAAGGCGCTGCGGGAGCAGCAACCGGCGGCGGCTGCGCTCACGGCGGCGATTTTGGTGCTTGTGTTTTCGTACATGGCGTGGTTCTGGTCGCTGCGCCGGAGGCTGAGCGGGCCCACTGTGTGGCCGCTCTTCGGCAGCCTTCCGGGCCTCGTCCTGAACCGCGCCCGCATGCACGACTGGATCGCTGGCAACCTCCGCGCCACCGGCGGCGTCGCCACCTACCAGACTTGCATCCTCCCGATTCCCCTGCTCGCCCGCCGTCAGGGGCTTGTCACTGTGACGGCGCACCCACGCAACCTCGAGCACGTCCTCCGCACGCGCTTCGACAACTACCCGAAGGGCCCGCAGATGCAGGCGGCGTTCCATGACCTCCTCGGCGGCGGCATCTTCAACTCCGACGGTGAGGCGTGGCTCCTCCAGCGCAAGACGGCGGCGCTGGAGTTTACCACCCGCACGCTCCGACAGGCCATGGCCCGCTGGACCAACCGCGCCATCCTTCGCCTCTGCAGCATCCTCTCCGCCGCGGCCGCCGGAGATGGCCGCCGCGCCGTTGACCTCCAGGACCTCCTCCTCCGCCTCACCTTCGACAACATCTGTGGCCTCACCTTCGGCAAGGACCCCGAGACGCTCTCTCCTGCCATCCCCCACAACCCCTTCACTGCCGCCTTCGACGCCGCTACTGAGGCCACCCTGCAGCGCCTCCTTTTCCCCGGCTTTCTCTGGCGTCTCAAAAAGGCCCTCCGCCTCGGCGGCGAGCTCCGCCTGCGCCGGAGCCTCGAGGTCGTCGACCGGCACATGGAGGCTGCCGTCGCCGAGCGCAAGGAGACCCCCTCAGACGACCTCATCTCCAGGTTCATGAAGAAGCGCGCCTCCGACGAAAACCTCCAGCGCATCGCGCTCAACTTCCTCCTCGCCGGCCGCGACACTTCCTCCGTCGCGCTGAGCTGGTTCTTCTGGACCGTGATGCGGCGGCCCGACGTGGAGCGGAAGATCGTGGGAGAAATAACTGCGGTTCTGCGGGCGACCCGCGGACCTGACCGGGCCGCATGGCTCGCCGGTTCGCTCGAGTTTGACGAGCTGGACCGACTCGTTTATCTCAAGGCGGCCCTGGCGGAGACCCTGCGGTTATACCCGTCGGTCCCACAGGACACAAAGTACGTGATATCCGATGACGTGCTGCCAGATGGGACGGTGGTGCCAGCGGGTTCCAGTGTGACGTACTCGATCTACTCGATGGGGAGGCTGGAGACGATTTGGGGGAAAGACTGCGAGGAATTCCGGCCGGAGAGGTGGCTGTCCGCGGAGGGCGACCGGTTCGAGCCGACCAAGGACCCGTACCAGTTCGTGGCCTTCAACGCGGGGCCGAGGACGTGCCTGGGGAAGGACCTGGCGTACCTTCAGATGAGGTCCATCGCGGCGGCGGTGCTGCTGCGCCACCGCCTGGAGCCCGTTCCGGGCCACCGGGTGCAGCAGAAGATGTCGCTCACGCTGTTCATGAAGCACGGGCTGCTGGTCTACGTGCGGCCGAGGAACCTCGACGACGTCGACGGACACCTCGTGGACTCGCCGGCGAAGAAAGTGACGACTGCAATCGCCACCGCTGCAGCAGCGTGAGAGACGTCGGGAAACAAACGGTTTTACACGCTGGTGTTTACTTGGGGAATGATCCGTTGTTTAGTTTGATGTGCATGTTCTTGTATTTGGTCTTATTCTTGTGCTCTCTATACTGCAAATGATTATATAATTTCTTGAGTATTTTAATTCAAAATTATTATAAAATTAAGACACGAATTTAATTTTCAGACCCAAAATTTTATATACAGAATTTATTTTTCACTCCAGTAGAAATTTAATTTTTTAAAGAAATCATTTTTAAATTAAAATACATCTGCAAGTTTTAATTTGTCTCTATCCCACTGAATTTTGGAACCCTATCTTTGAAGGGTAAAATATGATTTTGGAAATTTTGAGGAGTAGATTGAAATTAAACTAGACGAGCCGGTGAAATTAACCTGTTTTCCCCAAAGCTCGTCTTCCCCTGCAAGCCCTAACAGCGATCAATATCGTCACTCCTGCAGGACCTCCATCAGTTGCGCCTTCCCCCTCTGCGACCGGGCGCTGCGTTTTCCGCCTTCTTGGATTCACCTTGCCGGATCGCCCCTTCGCGGTTTGGACTCGCCGTGTGTCAGGTAAAAGAGAAAGATGCGTCGCCGCCGCATGAAAACTGCTATGGAATGAATTGCTTGATTTAAGATTTTTAGTCTTCTTCTCGACATAGTAAGCCGGTTCAACTGGTTAACACGTTGCTTTAATGCATTTGATCGCTGTTCAACTAAAGCATCCCCATCATTCTTGCCAAGCATTTCACCAGGAAAAAGAGGATAAATTACGTAATAATTCCATGGATATAGACATCTTTGGTTTCAAATCGACAAGTAAAACTGAGATTTGCTAAAATATTGTAATCTTCTTGCTGTAACTTATTTTTATTATGCTCGTTTCCTTTACAATTATGCTTCAGGAAAGTGAGATATTTACTATTTTCGTCTAGGTATGGAGCAGTGGAGACTGCAAATTGAAGAATGGGTTCGTCTGCAACCTGTAGAGCAATTTTATGTTGCTGTTGCAGTTCTAGTATTTACCCTTGCTTTCTTCGGTTTGTGTAAGTTCTCTCTACACTGTTTTTAGCTTTATATATATATATACTGTCTTGGATACTACTTATAGCTATTTGTGGGAAAAATGGGAAAAGAATCTTGTCACATGTAAAGTCTCCTTTAACATCTTTCCATGTTATTTTCTGTTGATTGTTTAACTACTAAATTATGCTCAAATATACTATTAATTTACAGTTCGTATACTGAGACGTACAAAGTCCAATACCATAGTGCTTGCAGGATTAAGTGGTAGTGGGAAAACTGTTCTGTTTTATCAGGTATTACATGTATTTTTGTTTCATGTAAATATTGTTTGTTGGTAATTTACTATTACATTCTGGAAGATAAGTTTAAATTGTTTGTCTGCAGTGGTTGGAGCTAAAAGTGAAAATTGTAACATATATGAATCCTATAAGAACATGTTTTGATTAATTAATTAGTAAGTGGTAGTTGTTGATGTTGGTTGATTGGCCTTCAGTGTTGGTAGTTTTCTCTTTTCATTGCTCTGATGATGGAAGCAGCACCAAAAGAAGTTGGTGGGTTTTAGATTGCTTCTTTTGTATTGAAAAAAATATAAATCAACAATTTTAGTTTAGACATTCTTAATCAGCAGTCTAATGCAGTTTTTGATATCAGTGTTTTTCAATCAAAATATTTAAGAAAGAACCATTTTTGTTAAATAAGTAAAAACTAAGATAACTTGTCAAAATCGTGTTTCAAAATTGATAAATACTTGCATTACAAGATGATGAAAGGTTTTTCCTTCACTTTTCCTTCTGAAGAACTGGATTTAGTTTTCCCTCTGAAGTTATGTGAAATAGGGCAAACTGCAGGAGCATATTGAGTTATAAAACTTTGGAGGGACAAATTTAGATTGATACTACAGTGGCCAAATTCAAATTAACTTATTGAGTAAAGCAGATGAAGAGACATAGATTATATTTATTATTTGGTTGCATGATTTATATATTCTTCCTGATTATTTGTGTTTCAGCTTCGTGATGGCTCTCCCCATCTAGGAACTGTCACTTCAATGGAACCAAATGATGGTACCTTTGTGCTGCATTCTGAGCTGGAAAAGGTATCTGACTAGTTGCATAAAGCTACTAGCCTGAAGCAAGTTGTTTATTGAAACAATAGCAGGATCCTCATCATAAATTCGTTTTCCTTTCTTTGGCACAGAAGGGAAAACTAAATCCAGTTCGTTTGGTTGATGTTCCTGGGCATTCAAGGCTAAGACCAAAGCTTGATGAGTTCTTGCTTTATGCAGCTGGTGTCATTTTTGCTGTGGATAGCTTAGACTTCTTACCAAACTGCAGAGCTGCTGCTGAGTAATTTGCTAACTCATTTCTAGATGCACAATAAACATATTCTGTGCTATTTTATCTACACTATCATTCTTTAGGAATAGGATATAGTCTCATAATTTAGAAATTATAGCCTAGTTGTTGACCTTTGAATGTCATACTCTAGTAACCATTTTAAGTGGGCCTTTGCTTTGTGACCCTACACTTGTATATAAAGTGCAATGAGAATAAGTGTTTTTTTTATTGTCTTTCCGCCAGGTACTTGTATGACATACTGACAAAGTCAACTGTGGTGAAGCAGAGAATTCCTATTTTGATACTGTGCAACAAAGCAGATAAAGTGACGGCACATTCTAAGGAATTCATTAAGAAACAGTTGGAGAAGGAAATGTGAGACTTTGATCTCCTATCATTTATCTGAAAATTTCAATATTAAGCAGTTTAGTTTCATAACCAATGTCTCGTTTAGGAGGCATAAACCTAAAGAAAGAGTTATTTTACCTTAGAATAAATGAAACATCCAGGGAGAAAGCTTTTTTTGTTATTCATTTGTTCTTTTGTGGCTTGCTCTGTATTTAATATTTTCGTTTTACTTCACTGCTTTTTTCTTCTTTTTTTTTTATTATTTATTTTCCTCTTCTCCATACATCTAATTTAGTTGCCACACCTTCTCATACTTTAACTTTCCCACCAGACTTTCAAAAATGTCTATTTATCCCCGAAGTCTATTATGTTATCACTTTGGCATCGTATCTAGGCTGTTTAGAGGTCTGGCGACATTTTCTATCTAATTGAAAGTATGATTACAGATCTGACTAATAACAAATTTCAAAGTATGAGGAGCCAAATTTACATTTTGCAAAGTTTTTTTTCCCAATTCTGCCAAATGTAAATGTCCAAATTTTATTTTTGCCTTGATTGGAAACTGGATGCATGATAACCTCTTGAGCTATATTTAGTAAGAGAATCAACTTTTAACTTTCTGCAATGTGTTGGTGATTTCTTATGACAATTTCTTTGATGTAATTCTGCATAACTTTGTAAAAGATTGAGTATTGACCTTAATGATTGGTCTACAGAGGAGCTCTGGAATTTACTCTGTTTCATTATCTTAGCAAGCTGGTAAGTGGGCCTTTACTGGCTTTAACCTTCTATCCTCATTTTCTGTCATCAGCTACAGTTCTTCTCCATCCAAATCATGGCCAACATTTCATAAAATCACAATACTTCTGTGCAAAAGAGACCCTTTGATAATTTTATTATTGATCCTGGTCTGTTCTTTTTTGGGTTTTCACAATTGACTATCAGATTCAAAGTCGGACAATCACTCCATATGCTATGTTTTTTCTCAACATAGGTTGACCTCCCTTTTTAAGATCCTAGTTTAGTCCCACATTGAGTTGTGGTTAAATAAGGAGTTTATAAGCTTAGTGCATTGTTCACATTGATTTAAGCATTTTTGGAGCATTGGTGAGGCCTGCCAAGTCAATATGTAATCTGTGTGGGCTACCATAACAATTGATGTAAGGGGATCTAAACTTAGGCATGTTAGAAAGGGAAGTTTTATATAATTGGACCTTGTATGCGGCTAATTAAGGATAATTCTGGATTATTAGTTGGACTCTTGGCCTTCACCAGGATGTCATGGAGAGATATTACAAGATCTTAGTTTAGTCCCACATTATAAATTGTAGGTTAATGGAGAGGAATTATAAGCATAATAGATGCATGAGGTTATAATGACCTGAGCTTAAGCATTATTGGGTGATGATTGGGCTTGACAATTTAATGGCTTCTCACAATTGGGCAGATCATGCCATTCTTGATATTCTCCAACATCCTTTTATTACTATCTAAATAATACACGGGAAAAGTGATTTATCAAGAGCAAGTGTCACACTCAGTAAGCGTTGAAAGTGATGGTCATGCCTGCTGGTGATTGATGAATGAGTAGATTTTGCTCTTCTAAATTATATTATTATTATTATGCTGTGCTACTTTGGTCTTTGTTCTTGAATATTGATGCAACAATGATTGACTAATGAGGGTGCCTATTTTATGTGGCTTCCGTATATTTCTATTTATCTGCAAACGAGTTTTTTTTCTCTCTTACGCTGTTCTTAAAAATATATATGATAAAATCTTTCACTTTTTTTGTTAGAAAAAAGGTTAATCATGTATTGGTTTATTTATAAAAAATGTTTTCATCAATTGTTATGTTGTAATTCCTTTCCACTTCAATTCTTTCCTTGTTTATTTCTGCTCATGTGGACAATCCTTTAAAAACAAGCCATTAAATGTTTGTGATGACCATCATACCCACCAGTTGATACTTTTTATTTTTATTTTTATTTTTATCTTTGCAGTGACAAGCTTCGTGCATCAAGAAGTGCAATTTCAGCTGCTGATTTAACCAGTGAATATACGCTTGGGGTGCCTGGAGAAGCGTTCCATTTTTCTCATTGCCGAAACAAGGTAACCGTGGCTGAGGCATCAGGGTTGACTGGAGAAATATCACAAGTCGAGCAATTCATAAGAGAGCTAGTGAAGCCTTAGACCTTTGTTTCCTTCAAATTGCAATGGAAACTCAAGTTCTATAATCGTCGTCTGTCTCGATCGCCATATTTATGGCTACTTCAAATGGATCGATTCAAGTTTTTGATGGAGACAGTTGTGCTTGCACCAGTTGCTCGAACTTTCTTTGCAATCATTGTTTGGTGTGCGAATCTTTTAAGTTCATTGGAGAAAAAGACATTGCAATTGCTTGATTCAGCGATAACAACATTCTCAGCTATTTCTTGCTTTGTGCTAAATTTAAGAGAGAAAAAGGAAAATAATTGCAAAGATATAATTATATATGATAATAATTATTATAAACAATTCCAAGCAAAGATAATATTTATATAGCCAATCTCAATTAGTGGCATGAACTTAGGCCATATTTGATTGGATGGAATGGAATAAGAATGATTTCCTGGTCTTTTTAAACGTATGATACAGATGAATATTGTAGAGAAAGAAGAAAAGTTTGGAGGACTGGATGATTTGACTTGATTAGACAAATGGAGCGAGATTGAGGGTGGACAGACTGAGCAGAACAGACAGCCAATGGGCCAAGCAAGATGATGGATCATGTGAGAAGAGTGGCCAACAGATCACACCAGTCGAGCGGCAAGCACATGCCAAGCAAATGCAAGAGCTTAGAACTGGACCAGAAAATCTGAAACACACCAGGAGACGACAAACTGGGCATATCGAATTAAAATTAGATAAACACAATGAATCATCCCACTCATTATATCATTCAGTTAAAGAACCCAATAAAAAATAGCATGTAGAATTCCATTCTATCCTCACTCCATTTGAGTGCATTCCAATTCTATACCACTCCCCCTCCTATCAATCAAACAGCATTAATACCCAGTTTCACACAATCCATAACAAACTATGCAAAGTTGCAATATAGAGGAAATCGAGAACATTGATTGTAGTATGATCGATCCAGAGGCTGCCACAATCAACATATTAGTGAGATGATACATACAAATAACAAAGCCACAGAGACCAACTTTCAAATACATATGTATTTATGTTGTACACGGAGTGACCTACTTGGAGCTCTTCTGATGAGAACCACAATGGAAACTAAGGTATCCACTTCCTACATTACAAAATCTCATCTTAGTTAATGTGTATGTGTTCCATTTAGTCATCTTGTTCACTCACATCGAAACGGATGGCATTGCTACTGACACTTTGTTCTGAACTGACTGGGCTGCCTGTGGCGACAGGTGAATTACTAATGCTGATTCCCCTGCTTCTTGAGGATCCTGACCTCACACTGTAAACCGATGATGCTGGAATATTTGCCATCAATGGTCTCAGATTGTTGGGAACACTTCGTCGTATATCCTGCATTTGTAAGCATCTCCCATCAGGACTTGTTATATCTAAACTTTGAGGCTTATTAAATTGCACATGAATGACAATCTTCGAAAAATTAAATGCAGGTTGATGAATAATATTACCATATGCCTCAATGCCATATCCAATGATTTCTTTGATAAAGTCCTTCCGAAGCCAGCAGCACTATCTGGTGTAAGAGAAGATTTAATGGAAAGATTATTCTGGGTCGATCCCTGGTCATCTTTTTTTGGTGGTGCAAGCCTTCTCATGTTGACTATGCGTTCAACCATCTTATTTCCCATCATCACGGGGTTCACATTGTCAGTACAACCTGCTTGTCTGCTTGGTGGTGGAACGGAACTACCTTTTGTGACGGTACCATTTGCAGCCCGCCCTCTTAATGGAGAACAAGACTGCCGCCTTGGTCTGGCAGTGGGTGCAGGCTCAACAGAAGATGACCGATTGCTGGGTGCTCCTGGTCTACCACGAGAGACGGAGGAGGGTCTCCCTGGCAAAGATGTCTTCAAGTTGGCAGGTGCATCATGAGAAAAACCAGGGATATCCGAGGGTTTCAATGGTTTGGGTTTTAAGGTATGAGTGGTTCCTCGTGATGGTGCTGGACTTTTAGATATTGTTGGTGAGGTTTTGGAAATTGTTGGCACAAAACTCTTAGAAAGTGTTGGACTGGATCTTGTGACAAAAGATGGTTGTCTTGTTGGTATAGAGGTGGCAGGAACATTTGAGGAAGAGGATCCTCTTGCAGGGGTGGCTGACCTCGATGCAGGTTTGCTTGCTGCAGGGACTGACGGCCTAGATGTTGGTGTAGAAGATCTTACAGGCGTTGAAGATCGCAGAGGAGCCAGTGGCTTTGAAGGCAAAGTAGCTCGTGATGTAGGAGTGGAAGATCTAGTAGGTTTTGAATAGACAGGTCGGCCATCTGGAGTGACAGAACTTGAGGCCCTATAAGACGGACCACCAGCGGATGACGGTCTACGAGTTCCTAGAGTGGACGAGTTGGTTCCAGATGATGATGTTGGCTGCCTCAACAATGTGCTCTTGGGAGGATCTGGAGCATTTGATAACTAAAACATTCCATCGATATGCAGAAGCTTAGCATCAAAATAGGAAATGTAGCAAAATTTATCGTTGAATTATAATTGTAAATGTAGACAGATATAAAGATAAATATGAAATCTTAGTCAACTTTGTCTACATAAAACATACTGTGTACACTATGCAGCTATTATGAAACAAACCTATTCCATTGACTCTGTATAACATTACAGGTGAAAGATAATTAAACAACCTAATTTGCAATTGTAATTCAACACCTAATACAAATGGATAAGGATATAACCAATAAATGTCCACTGTGGCATGGAATATACTGCAGAAATACTGTTAAAATTGATTGAAAATTCTTATACGATGGGGAAGGGAAACAAAGTTATAACAGGTAATTATCAAAGAGCTCCAAAACTTTAAAACTGACAACCATGTGAGTTAACATACACTACTTAATATGAGCCAAACAGAAGAGTTTGGAGAGTTCTATTTTAGTCATGCAAAACATATAGGTTAGAGACAAGAAGCATTTTTGCAAAGTAAAATAGTCAAATGCCTCCAGATAAGATTTGAAAATGAACTGGCCTAGGAGACTGGATGAATAGATTAATTATCTCAGTTGTACCATGTATATTATTAACAAGTGAGAAGGATGATGAAAAAATAATTATGCAGTGATTCTGTAGTTATTTAATGTCTCTTGTGATAAGATGTAGAGAAAAAGATTATCCCAGTCATCCAGACAACCAGTATGAAGCTATGTCAAAATAAATCATAATTGGACAATTGTATTGGTTTAATATAGTTACCAACTAGTCTAGTATTGCTAGCACAATGTCCATCTTTTCAGACTATATAGGTTGCTTACAGTTAAACATAACTAGGCCCTAAGTCAAACAAGCCTAGAAATTTGGACATCTTTTGTCAGCTACATATGTTGCATCCAATCTAAACTCTCACAATGACATAACTGCCACTGGAACATGGACTAGGCTCTAGGTCTAGCAAATCGAGAAGTACAATGTTTTTCACAGGTATATCAGTAACATCCAACCAACACTTTAACCAGCATGCTAACAAATTTTCAGATGTATCTTTGCACACCTTTTATAGTTGTAAAATATTCTCTTAACTAATGTGTTGTTGCATGCCTATAAAAATAGTAAAGGCAAATTTCCCGGTTACCCTCAACCTAGCCTCACTCTAACTTAAATGAAATGAGAGGCCTAAAATTCTTTCTTCCAGTCAGTTTATTGGCAAAACAGGCACATTTAATCCTCTACCCCTTCCAAACTTGGATTAGTTATTGCCACCTCAGAGACAGAAATTGCAAACAGATGAGTTGCTGAAGATATGAGGAGTTTGGCAATTAAAATCACGAGCAAATAACAATTCAACGCAATATTTAGACAATATTAGAGTTTAGGAGAGTCAATAGCAAACAAAACCCACTAACTATAAATGAACAAGGCACATCACTTACTCGATAAAGGCGCTAATACAACTTTTGTCATTCTTTTCCATATAGATGGGTTGCTCAATGAAAAATCAGAGATAAACTCCGACTACTACAGAAAATATGTCAAGGCCTATTCTATCTAGTGGCAGTAATCACATCTCAAATGAATGCATGATTACTTGACAGATTAGGATGCATAAATAACATAACATAAGCTAACAATCTGCTACGTGCAAAGATTTAAGTATATACATCAACTAGACAGCTCACCCTTGATTTCAGCATTTTTGGTCGATCTTTTGGTGTATCAATGCTACCAATCGGAGATCTTTTGGATTCAGTATCCAGAGATGGAAACAATGGAGTATCTGGCGGCGTGAGAAGCCTGGAAAAAGGATTTTTTTTTTGCATGATATAAGCTAAACAGGCACAGACTGATAACATATGATCACCAAGCCACTAAAATTTGGAATAGCTAACATAGTCACCAACAGTTAAGAATAATTCATGCAGCTCAACTCATGCCTTTTTCCCATTTATCTGAATTGGCTGCTACCAAAAGTGAACTTAATTATAAAAGAAGCACGGACACACACTTCTCTGAGTAAGTCATATATAGGTCATCAAATCATACCCCTAATCTACACCTAACATCTCCATGATCCCTTCATATTCAATAATTTTTATTATGTTAGAATATAAATGAAAAAATACCATCTAAAAAATATTTTAAAAATTTAGATGAAATCATATAAAGGGCAAAGTATTAACTCCCTTACTCATAGTGTAAGGTTCACCTCACCATTTAATTTCAATATCGTTTCTAAGCATGGCTATCAAAATAAATGTCAACAAAGAAGCCTATTATTCTATTTGCAAGACAATCAAATTGAATATGATGAGGTATATTCTATTAGTCCCAACTATCTGGAGTTAGCTGAATAAATTTATGGAGTATGAATACAACATCCCAAGGAAAAATGAATATGGTGATATTTACATGTTCTTAGACATGCTTTCCACAATAATTACACATGTGAGTGCATACACAGTTTTGATGTATCAAGTCATTACACGGAATGCTGAGGAACAAACTAGGTGCCTTCCTAATGAATTAGGCATTTGGAACAGCTGGACAAGCAGTAATCCATTGAGAAAAATAAAATGTGAAAGCACAATAAATAGAAAGTAAATGGAATAATTAGAAGGAAAGTGTAGAATGTGATAGAATAATTAGAAAGTAACAACGCATCAAAGAAAACATAATAAATATAAAATAAAAGAATAAATAGAAGAAATTAATGCATCAAGGAACATCCCTAAGATAAAAAGTCAAATACATCACTAGAAAGATGTATACAATGATCAAGTTACCAGTCATAGTCATTCTTTTCTCCATCAGAATTCAGAAAGTCGTCAATCCCAGGCTTTCGTATAGGTGGGGAAGAGGCGATCTTGAATATAGGAGCAGTCCCGGGTTTTGACCCTGTGGTACAGAATGAACCAAAGCAAGTGATATAAATGCTTCGCTACAACTAATCGCGGGGACGGTCTCTGAAGGCTTGGAGTAATGTGCATTGTGGAAGAGCAGCATAGTCATGAGCAATCGAACAAGAGGAGGAGAGAGAGCATTACCCAATGGGGAATCGAGTTCGTCAGCGTTATGCAGGAGAAGATTGTTCCGTTCCTTATCCAGCTTCCGCATCTCGAGAAAGAGGGCGAGCTCCTCGTCCACCCCTTTCGTCACAGCCCGCCCCGACAATGGCGACGGTGCTGCCGCAGAGCTTCGGTTCATCTTCTGGCTGCACGAACCTCACCACCGAAGAAAAAAAGCTCCTGACAAACTATTCCTCACTAAAAGATCCCAATTTTCCGCGGCCGCTCAAGTCAAGCTCCAACTTTTGGAAACGAAAAGAAACAGAGAGACGCAGATCGCAAACCAGGTACCGGAAATGAACAGAATGCCGGGAGAAAAATTGGAGGAGGCGTATCAACGGAAGAATGCGGAGAGAAATGAAGAAAACCTAACTCGTCCTTGAGCGCTAAGGGAACAGTGAAGACGCCGCCCGATGCGGGGGTTCCGCGGCACTCAGATCTGCCAAAATGGCGTCTCCGGCGGTGAACATGCGAGCGCAGAGTAAGGCGGAGGGCGGCGGAGGGCGGCGGAGCGCGACCGCGCAGAGAAGGGAGCAGCAGTTGTTTGTTTCGCCCACTCACACTCGGCAACCGAATGGAGAAGCGGCGAGTGTGCGAGCTAGAGCCTAGAGATCCACGGGTGCCTCTCTATCATCGTGTCTCATGTCGTGACGCGGCGGCATATTTTTTATTTATTTATTTGTTTTGTTTGTTTGTTTTCCATTTTCTTAAATTTATATTCCTTTCTGCATATAATTTATTTACATGCTAATCATGTTCCAACACTATTTACAGAAAAATAGAAAACTATTTTTAAAATAATATCTAATAATCCAATCAATATATTCATTGTTTTTAGTAGATTTTTTGTCGGACTCAAATAGATTACACAACGTAACAATAAAGAATTACTTGAAAAATATACAGTTTCATTAAAATAGTGAAAAAAGCACTTTTTTTTCATTGAATTAAGTCTAGTTTGCAATCAAACAGAACAATAATAAATAATTTATTTAATTAATCAAGAATGAAAGATCTATTTTTAAATTGTTCTAATGATTGTCAGTGTATGTGACAAAGAAATCAAATTAATCTATCATCTCTTCAAGCAAGGAAAAGATATGGTTCGCCCGGGGCTCGCCCGGGGCTAGATGCGATGGTAAGCATCGGAGCTCATTTGTCATTCCTAGGTATAGTAAATGTTCAAATCTAATGCAAGGCATTTTCAAATGTTCAAGAGTTTGAATCATTAATGAAGTTGGAATCCTCTTTTGATCCATTTATACTTCTCAAATTTATCTGATGGACAATTTGTGGGATCAGATCCTTCACCTCTATGATTAATTAAATCTTAAGAATTAAATATCTAAATTATAAAAAAAAAATATGATTTAAGATTTTGCCTTATGCTTTTAGAGCCAATATACCTTCCATAGACTTGTCAAGACCAATACCAACGATCCAACCTAATGATATGTTCTAGTACGAACATGTATCAAGGATCACACCAATTATAATACTAGACAACCTTGAATGTAATTACTAATGTGGGTTCTCTTTATCCTACGGGTATAACCAAGTTAATATTTAGATGGTAGATTGTCACATGAGAATCGGGATCGAATCTCTCACACTTGGAGAGAGCATTCAGTCATCGTGATTTACTCCCTTCATTTCACTATGAGATTGACGGTGATGAATGTTTGAAATGAGCAAGTCAAGTCTTTCCACATGGATATGGTTTTGCTCCACACCATTAGAAGGGAATAATAAAAAAATCAAAATTAATCATCACATAAAAAAATAATTTCTCGATCTTTACCAGAATTCGACTCTTATTTCATTCTGTAAATGTGTCCCCTTATTTCTTGTTGTTGCATATAAAGAATGTAAAGTTCTTTCAACTATAGAGCTAGCACTTGCTTGGGAAGGTTTAGAGACTCAATGTTCCAAATTGGATAATGTTAGTTTCATCGTGACTAGAACATTTCACTTTAGAAAAATAAGGGAATGGCTTATGAAATTTTCGTGAACCAAGGAAAGCCATCTATCTCCGAAATTAATAGGGCAATGCTCAAAGAACTAATTTTTTTTTTAAAAAAAAATTGTACTAGCCTACTAGGTAAAGAAACCATTATTTAAGTGTTTAAATAATCTAAATGACCGAGGGAGTTAGGACAAAATGTGAAGACTGTTGTTGACAGCAATTACGAAATTTAATAGTATTTATTATTATTATAATTACAGTTTCCGTTCCTTTTTTCATTATTGATTTTGAATGAAAGCAAAAGAAATACAGTCATTTATTTATTGTGTTTATTATTTATTTTTAAAAAAAGTATATCACTTTACTTTTTATTTTTATTTTTTAAAAATAATTTTTAAAGAATATACTTTATATAATAAGTTTGATCAACATGTTTTTTTAAAATTTGAATATTTAGATATCCAAATCTGATTATTCATTAAGGTGGACCGTTCAAATCTAAAAGTGATCCTAAAATTTTATATAAATCTCACATTGTAGATGTTTGCTCCGTCCTTGGGGTTTTGTACCACGATAGGATATTTAAATTGTCACTCAAATATCTACAATTTGATCCCCAAATAATCTTATTGTATCTCTAACTGCTATTGAACCAAACCGCTTTTTCTGCTGTCATGACTAGGGACTGATCCACACGCTATATTAGTCAGGTTAACCGTGTGTGCTAATATACACGTACTTTATTATTAAATTAAAGAGAAATGAGTTGGATTCCAATGGGATCCAAAGGGATACCATCTCATGGTTCAATACAAAAACCTGACAGATTCCCTGTAAAGATTCCAACTGGTGCCGTAGCTCTCGCAATCAATGCCAATTTAATCAGTTGAGCTCCCTACGGACACTAAAGAGGGCTGTCAAACCGCTCCCGTTTATGGTGTCCCTCACGTCAAAACATAAAATACGTTCGTCTTTTTAGCTTGTTCTTAAAACTTACCCACGTAACTTTTGTTAACACACTTCCACAAACGACTTGATCTTAGCACATTTACAAGTGAAATACAGTCCGACTTGATCTTATAATTATTAAAGCCCAAGTTACAAGGAAAGGAAAGTAGAGTTAGGCACCCTCTCCGGGGTCACACGTGGTGTCCTCTTCCTGTGCATGCATGCCATATCACACGGACAGGACGTTCATTAGAAACTGGCATCCATGTGATCTGAGATTGGTCCCGAATTAGAAAGGCGATGCGAAGTGTAGCAAAGTATTCAAATACTTGGAAGATTTACTCTAAATAATATGAAGGAGATTCAGCATGGCCATAAAGATGGTTAACGTGTTGCTTCTATTCTTTAGGACACTAGTAATTTCGGTCGTTAGGATTCTAATGCCGTGCGAGTGGAATGTGAACAGCGATTGGGCAGTCTAGGATAGTGGAGACTCGCTTCGGAAAGAGGCAAGAGTCGTGCTCCGAGAAAGTTGCGTGCCATGGTGATCTGTGCATTTAGAGCAGCCAGCCATCAGGAAACTGAGGAAAGTCTTCTCGATCCGATGAATAAGGAAGGAAGGTTCGCATTCCAAGAAGAGAGATCTTCGTCTTGCTTGCCGAAAATATGAAAATAATGAAAAGTAGCTGGGATCAGTAAATATGGAGATCGAAATTTATTATTTTACACATCGAGATGGCAGATATATCCCGTGGACGCATTCTCCAAAGACAGGAGTTGTTGTGGTAGTGATCATTATACAATCGCTTCGCCCAAGATTTGATTTTTGGATGGAGGGTTCGCCGGAGATTTGGAATCCGTAGGCGGTGTTAACTACTGGTCGTCGCCGTCTTCGTTAAGGGGGAAGCAAGTGTCCTCGCCGCCGGTGTTCCACAAGAAGTGGGCGTAATTGGCGGCGTGGAAGGTGTTACTGGGATCGGCGGAGATGGCTTCCAAGTAGGTCTCCTCCGCCGCTTCCAGGTCCTTTTTCGCTAGCCAAAGGAAGCTTGCGTACCGACTCAGCGCGTCGGCGTCCGCCGGCTTCGACGACGACGCCCTCTTGAAGTAGTGTTCCGCCCTGTCGAGATCGCGGCGGACGAGGTAGACGAACTGTGCGAAGTTGGCAAGGAGAAGCGGGTTCTCCGGCTCCTCCGACAGGGCCTCTTGGTACATCAACTCGGTGCGCAGGTATTCCGGGTAGTCGACGTCGGGCTCAAGCTCGGCCGTCACAGGCGATAGGAGCCGCCGGAGCGTATCCCGATCCAGGAGCGCCGCGTCCCTCGTGGCCGCTTGCATCCTCGACGCCTCCTCGAGGATGGCATTCCAAGATCTTGCTTCATCCAACGTTTCACCCTTTTTGTTTTCCCCCACCTTCTCTGCGTTGACGGAAGCAGGAGCACTCGAAATCCCGTCGGGGAGGATCGTCCGGTAGACAGAGGATCCATCATCCGACCGCTCGTCACCCGTTGCACCGGCCACCGGCCTCGTCTTCCCTCCACCACCCACGCCGCTGCCTCCAACGGAAGCAGTTCGCCCAGGGGAGGAGAACAACTTAACGATGGGGGAGCGGTCGCGGTGGCTCTGGCGGTGGTCCTCAATCACAACCGACTCGGTCACCGATCGCGCCAGCGAATTGGGCGCCGCCATAGCGGCGGCATCGAGGTGGCCCATGGAGTAGACGGTGAAATTGGCGAGGAGGAGCATGAGGGAGACCATGAGGGTCGGCGTGCGGGAGAAGATGTGCTGGAAGAGCCAGACGAATGAAGAATTCATCTCGCGCTGCACCTGCGCGAGGACCCCCTGGAGGTCTCCGTGGAAGAGCTCGCCCCGCAGCTGGAGAGTGTAACTAAGCAGCTCGCGGATCATGAACACCATCGACGAGAAGGCGCGCTTGACGGAGCAGCAAGCCATCTCGCTCGCCTCTCGGAACCACCCTTTCTCCTGCCGCTTCCGCCGCTTGATGATCCGCAGCGACAGCGGCAGATCCACGCTGTTGGCGTTCATCTCCACGCTCGCCGGCACCATCTGGGTGGACCAGTCCGGCGGATCCGGCCGGAGGGACAGCCAATCCGGCATAGGCGACACAGAAGAACCCTCCGAATCGGGGCTGAAAAAGGAAGCAGAGGGGGCGGCCGAGGAAGCGCCACCGCCTTCGCACCTCCATCCTCCGTCTCCCATCCGCCGCTGGAGCTCGAAGGCCAATTCCTCGATCTTCCGCGCCAGCTCCCCAGCGTCACCTTCGAAGTGCTCAGCGCTCGCGCTGCAGGCGCAGCGCAGCGCTTTCTCCTCGCTCCGCCGTCTTCTTCGAAGTTCGACGGAGCCAGCTCGAGAAAGCTTGGAGGGCCTGGCGGGGAGGAAGGGCGAGGAGAGAACCATCCGCATGGCGGAGGGCGACGGGGCGGCGGACAGCTGCGACCACTGCAGGAAGCCGCCTGCGATCTGAACTGCCATGGATTTCCCCAAACCCACTCGATCGATCGAGAGAGACAGATCCAAGACTTGGTCTTTCGCGAATGGAATGAATTAAATAGGGGAGGAGAGGGAGGAAGACAGTTCAGTTGGCGGTGGAGCAGTGAAGAGTGAGGCAAAGAGGAAGACGATGAATCGGGACGGTGCTTACGGGAACATCCCGCACCGCCATCGCTTCCCTCAACCCGTCAATTTATATACTTTTTTTTTTAATTGACGGCTAATGACGGAGGAGTATTTGATCAGGCAGGCCCGTGTTGAGGTCACGTGATCTGCACGCGACATTATGGGACCTGCTGGGGTCTACCTTTCCATTTATTTATTTACTGTCGCCGCAAATTGCAAAAATAAAGTAAAAAATAAATACTAAGAATATAAGAGACTAGATTACATAAAAATATTTATTAAAAACAAAATCTCCACAGAATAAAAGAAGAAAAGGATTGGAAAAATCTGACGGCTCAGCGGGGCTGAGGAAGGGAAGGAAAGAGAGGAGGAAGGAACAAAAGGACAAGGCGAGCGCAGTGGCCGCATGACCATTACATCGACGTGACGTCTACTCGGCCCGTGTTTCTTTGGGAGGATGCAATCATAAGAACCAATTAACGGCTGGAATTAGGCTTCTCGATACGGCGGATTCGGAGCTCAGACTGCTGCTGATGAAAACAAAATCAAATATCGGTCTGCATCACATCGCACTAAACATTAAAATCGATAGGTCTCGGGTCTTTCATTGACATAAAAGCGTATCATGCCGCTGCGAACGTTTGTTAGAATGAAGAGGTAGGTGTCTAATTCTTAAATATATCAACATAATGCCCCCTAGTAACTCAATGACACCTAGCTTTGGGAATTAGGGCCGTGTCATTCACTCCAAAACATAAACATGATTAGTAACCTAAAGAATGACATCTTCATCTATCTATCATTGATGTGGAGGAAGTAAATAGGGCCGCGTGGCAAGGAACCTCGGCCGAAG
Organism: Zingiber officinale; assembly: GCF_018446385.1. Lineage (NCBI taxonomy): Eukaryota > Viridiplantae > Streptophyta > Magnoliopsida > Zingiberales > Zingiberaceae > Zingiber > Zingiber officinale. The sequence continues at coordinate 107,455,209 of NC_055999.1, read as the reverse complement.
ATAGGCTCGGAGGTAGGATAGGTCGGATCGGTATAGTAGAAAGTAGGTTACGTTAGTCTAGCCTAGTGGAAGGCCCATATCAACCCCCTTTAGATCTCTGAATTTGGACTAAGGTGAGTTCGCTGAGGTAAACAGACTGGACCAATGTGGGCAAGACTCGAGCTACTGGCCGGCATGAGTACTTTGGGCCCAAATGCTCAGGAGCTTAAGGAGTTTAAGTGTTCAAGCCACTGACCAGGAGGTGAAGGGTTTGGGAAGTGAAGCCGGTCGTTATTCTCTAAGGTGATTTAAGAGGTAAAGGATCGTTGGTCATTTTCTCTTGGTTACTACTTTGAAAATTATTTCTTTCATTAGATTTTGTTGAGGTCCGTCTTGATACCCTTCTTGATACCCTTCTAATCTTTTTCCTGTCGAGTACAAGTGCAGTTCCTCATCAGCCACAACAATACCCTGGAGTCCAACTGTTCACTAGTACAAAGAAGCTGACCTATGCGGGCCACAGCACAAAGGAACTGACATGCACAGTATCAATCCCACTGGCCGTCGACTGACACCGCCAACCTATGTTTGCTGAACCATTACAAGGTTGACCCGTTGCCGAGCCAACTTGTCACTTGACCAACCCACAAAATTTGGCCCAACAAGAACCGATCCGACAGGAATCCAATCCAACTCGAGCTCGACCCTTGATTCCGATTCATCCAAGCTCTCCGTCAGCCATCGGCCCACTCCCCAATCTCAACCGGATCAATCATAAATAATCAAATCTATCGTGACACTACTGTTGGTTAAGTTATCAAAAGCTAGCAATTGAGAGATCCAAACCAGAATCTTTTGAGATTGGACCAAAGAGCTTGAGAAGTCTCCGTCGTTCATATCTTATCCATCCTCACTTCACAACTTAACCATCAGATTCATCTCTATCGGCTTACACTAAGTACCACGAAGGTGGGTATCGTAGTCGTGGTAAGCTTTTAGATTCCATATCCGGAGGTAGGGATTGAGCTGCAAGCAAGATTTGTAATTTCATTCCAACAAGATAGGGATCGCTCTAAATCTATATCCCCACAGAATCTAGCTAAGGATTTCCATTGTTTTATCATCAGTCCCATTCATGCGAACAGTACCCTGTTGGACTTGTGGAAATCAGATCGGATTGAGCATGTACAGCTCAGAATTGTAGATCAAGTTTATTCATTCGTTTTAGAATATATTATGATTGTCAGAGTAAATCATCCACCCAGTGTGATCACCGGTGCTAATTAAAGGCAATGTTATGGAACCTGGATGAAATGTAGAATTGTTCAGTCTCTTGAATTTTAGTTTTATTTAAGTTTGACAGTCAATTGGAGTGTCTCTTCGATTGTATATTGAGTATAATAAGTCTTTTAACTATGGCTCAATACTTTTAGAATTCTTGTGTACAGCTTTCAACACTCAAATAGTATTTTACACACTACAAATTTTTGAGCTGGAGAAATCTTGAAAAGTGTATAGAGATTATAGGAAACCGAAAGATAATAAAAAAAAAACTCAGTTTTTTTTTTTCTCAAGAACAGATTTTTAGTGTTGCTGCTGTCCTAATTGTGGGTTATGACCGGTAGAGCTCATCGCCTTTGTGTCACCATGGCTGAGAGGACCCTATGATGTTTAAGTCAACTCCACCTAACAGAGAGAACTAAGAGTAGAGAAATGAAACAATAAACATACGCATATATACGTAATTACAGGACGTGTGACAGCGGTGTCAATTCCATACACCTACTATCTTTATCAGGCCGCCTGCGACAGGTACTACTAGCAGTCATTCTGACAAGGTTAGCAATAGTTACCTCTCTGTTAGCTAAACTGATTAGGACGTGTTGAAAAAGATGGCTGATGGCCATCCATCTATGAGGGGTTCTATAAAGAGCACAAATATTCCTGATTGAAAATGTTCTCGTAATAAATTATTATGCTAACGGATAATATATATGTCAGATAATGTTAGAACTAGGATGATCAATTTAATTTCATGAAATTTTTTTTATCGATTATCAAAATAAATCGAGAAGCATTCGTGACGGACTATCTAAATGCTCAGCATCTCTTGATTGTGAATCTCATTTGGAGAAAAATGATAAGAATATTCCTATAACGTGTGATGACTAAGTAGAAATATGACTAAGTAGAGATATTCTTGATCATATATTCCTATAGTGCATGATGACTTAGTGGGGCACTAGAATAGGGTTGAGTTGATTAATACAGAATAAAGTTTTATTATATGACAAGGATTCGAACCTTGATAAAATAAAAAAAAAACCTTCTCTTGCACTGATCAACTATAACTTCCCGATTATCTCCTCATGATGGTAGGGCTGATCGTACGAGTCAACTGGAATGATGGATTTTACTATTGAGCAATAATATGCTCAAGGAAAAAAACTTAAAGAAAAAATCAAGGATAAACACATAAAGTCATGGTCCACCATTTCACTTTTTGTGAGTCCCATCATTTTATGTATCTATCCTTGATCTTTTACTTGATTTTTTTTTCTTGAGCATATCATTTTTCTTTACTATTTACTATCATGATGATTGAGTGGGGATGCAAAATATATCAACATTAATTAAATTTAAACTTTTTATATATTTATATATGGTTAAAAGCTTATATCAAGCTACATTAGCTATTAGCTATTTTTATTTATATTTTTTTTTTCAAATTATTCTAGTCAAAATTTAAATTTACAGTAGAAATTAATTCTCCAGTAAAGAACAAGAGAGTGACATAAAATTATTCACCATTTGAAGTAAATTTAATGAGTTGGATATTTGAATTATTAAAAATAAATAAATAAACAAATAATCTTGTCAATTTAATTTATTGGTTACTCGACCAAATGATTATTGGCGGAGACAAATCTAGTATAAAAAGACTTTTTACAATGATCAAAGTAATTTTTTTTAAATCCACATATCCAGGTTGTTGATTAGGTGAGGCTTTCACTCGGAGTCAATGATGGCAAAAAGGGAAAGATCGAATTCACAAGGCATAAATCCTTATACTCCGGTATAACCAACCCTTCCATTTATTTTATCTCTCAATTATTATAATTTATGATCCTAAGCGAAAGTAATCACCTTTTGCCCCGTGATGGCAAAAGAGGCTTCAGAAAAAGTGCTGTTAAAGCCCTTCATATTAGTTATTTTCCATGGTAAATGGGGATGATATATGCACTAGGAGAGCTCAACGGAGGTTGACGTAACAAGTAAAAGGGCAGTAACAAGTATAACTACTGAAGGCGCAAGATCATACCGTAGTTTGCCTGGCGTCGTGACACTGCGGCTAGTGCGTGCGGACCATGCCGTGCCAACCAGCTGAACCGATCCCCTGAGGCGTCGCAATCCGAGAATGATGGCCGTTCTTCCTGTCTCCCTCGCCTGTTTGCATGCACCCAATGTTTTCCATGATAAAAAAAAACTCACCTCCTGTCCATCAAAGATTATAACATTTCGAGATAATAAAAAACAAACATCTATAGGGTTTGATTCCAAGCTAGAAGACGACATGAACCACGTGCAATTTAAATTCATAATTAAAAAAGGAAAGGAAAAAACGATATATTATTAAACTTAATATTTTAAAATATTTAAATCACATATTCAAATTTTAAAATTATCAATATCTATTTTCAATATCTATTTTACCTCTCTTGTTGTTCCCATTGATAGATAGATTTACCAATCTAACAATCAATTGGGAATGACTGTTGCTATATAATATTTTATCCATTAATTGTTATAAATATAATAAGAAAAATTAGATAAATATAGGATATGATTTTATATCATTATGAACTCTTTAGATCCATAGTCAATTTTAATTGAAATGATAAATCAAATCTTATATGTTCGTCTGATTCTCTTGATTATATTTATACCCTTAAACATCATTTCCATACGTCATATTATGAGCATTAATTTTTTCAATACGAATATGTCTGAAGAATCTGATTCGTGTTAAAAAAAATTATTATACTCAATATGACGTATGAAAATGATGTTTGAGGACATAAATATAATCAGGAGAACTAGACGAATACATAGGACCTGATTTCATATCATTTCGGGCTCTATCTCTATCAATCGATTTTGACCGAAATATACTAATGGACCTAAAATGTTCAGAATGGTATAGAACTAAATCTTATATGTTTGTTTAGCTCTGCTAATTATATTCATACTCTTAAATATTATTTCCATAAGTCAGGGTTGGGATTGACTAAAGAAAAGAGGATTTACATCTTTTTCTTCTCTCGCACACCGCCTTTTTGTCCTCCTAGCTGAGGGCTCCCACAATCCTTCGTTGACGTTGCCGCCACAACAACGCCGCCACAGCAATGCCACCATCACATGGCCGCCTCAACAACGCCACCACCTCTCATATTTGAGGATGCTATTGCACCCCTTGTCGCTACCACTCCTCTCCTTCTCCTCGTCATCATTGCCAAAGGCTCTCTCTCTCCCAAACCTCTCCCCTCTAACGACGGACACCACCAACCACGCTACCGGCTGCACCACCGGCCACGACATGTCCTCCTCTCCCTTGCCTTCACGTCGTCGAGTCCTCCACTGCTCCTGCACTGCCGTCGCCCATGGCCACCGGTGTTGCCACCAGTGCTCCCTCCTCTTTCTCTCTCAAGGCTTCATGTCTCCCTCACACTCCTGCCACCTTTGACACGAAACTCATCCCATGCACCCACGTCGCAATCGTCACCGCCTTCACCACCGATCTCTGGTCTCGTCTACTTCCTCTCTCACGCGCCGCTAGAGGGGATCACCTCTTTGAGACAGTTGTCTCACTCTCAGTCGTTGAACCTCCATCCTTGCCATGGTCGCCACCGACTATTGTTGTCGGAACTGAATCATGCTGCCTCCCGACTCTCCCTCTTCTTCTTCTATCGCCAGCCAAGCCAAGCCCCTTCTTGTCGCTGCTAGATCATCAGCACCTCCCTTGCGTCCGACCACTAGTCGCCTCACAGAGGGAGGCCCTTCCCTTTCCTCCTCACGTGAATGCCACCATCTGGGAAGCACCCTTTTCGGATGTTGACGCCACCTCTCTTCATGTGACCTCCAGCACCGCTCTACGATCCACCTTCACTACTTTCGATGTAGATCTAGCTGCTGCCGCCACTTCTAACGTAGATTCTATTGCTATCACCGCCTCCAAAGCAAATCCAACCGTCACTTCCGATGCAGATCCCACTATTGTCGTTACCTTCAACTTGGTTTCGCTGTTGCCACCTCCCATGTGGATCCAGCCGCTGCTGCCGCTTCCAGCGCGATTCTGCTGCTGTCGTCGCCCTCGGCTTGGTTTTCACCTTTGACGCACATCTGGACGACATCACCCTTCTTGCAACACCAACTCCCTCATCGTCGCTTCCATTGTCTTGTCGTCCTTCCTATGCCGCCTCCGTCGTCAATCTCAGAGCCTAGTACTCCCTCTCCCTCTATGATGCAATCATCAGCCACACATCCGATCGCCTCGCCTTCGTCCCCGCCGCCTATAATAGATCTCGCAATTGCTGCGCGCCCTGCGTTATTGCGTTCCGCCTCCCAGAGCCCTCCGACCATCGAGTCGTCGCGGCTATACATCCCCGTTGTACTCGGCCTCTAAGTCGTTGTCTTTGCCGCACACCCCGGCTAAGCTCCACCTTCCTAGCCCTTGCCGCTGTGTTGTTGCCCCGCTGACCCGGCACTTTAGTTCAACCCCACTCTATGTTATAGAAAGTCTTGTCCCTGCGAGCCAATATACGCGTACATATTTGCACGCATCTATTATCATTAGACATTCTCAATATTCTTTCTTCATCTCCCTATTGGAGATTGACTTGAGCGTCGGAGTGGATGAGCCGAGACACCCCTGACCTCCATTCTAATCCTCTCCTGCACTCCTCTACTTTCCGCACGTTCTTCAGACGATTCTATTCTCCCTGCAATGCATGGTGACACCCTTCTACAACTCTGCAAGCATCTCCAACGACCTCATCTTCCTCTAGGTCATGACAACTTTGTCAACAACATCAACACCTCACTGATAACCCCCACAGACAGAGGTCCTTTATCTTCCCTACTGATCTCTGAGTAACAAACATCAGCAAGTTAGTTGACTAGTGGCTTGATCGTCAACAATATATTGGCCAGAACAATAGTAAATGTCAATTGGCCATGTAAACATCTCACATGAAAAGACAATGCAACATAGGACACCATTGATGGTTGATATGACTAGGAATACACAGTTTTAATGCTTAATGATACGGTGATAAAAGGGGGCTCACTAAGTACGAGTTAAAGGACGAAGATATCAACCGACGTAGAGGTCAAAGTCAAGATGGTCAATACCAGGATGTCAAAGGGCTCACTTATAGTGGTCAAGCAGAGGTCGTCTACGATGGTCGATCGGTGCAGACAGTGTCCAATCGACAAGAGGCTTGTTCGAGCTGACCCTCGTCCAACTTGGAACAATAGGACAAGATTGCCAGACGTTCACTACATATCGGTAGAATGCTAAGATCACCGATGTGCATGTCTGAGCGAAAGGAGATAAGCTACTATACCCAGTACCACAAGGAAGAATAGCCGAAGCTGACCGAGCGGAGGAGTCCTAGCCGAGCAACTACCTCGCTCGGTTGAACAGCGGGTTCACTATCGTATCTCTCAATATCCTTCTGGAAGATAGTACGACGAAAACTTCTACTGTTTTGTCAGGGATATGCATGTCCTGTTAAGGTATGGTGTCAGAGACACTTTCCCGACATGTCATTTCATAGGACAAATTAGAGAACATGCCCACGACCAGTTGGAAAACGTGCCTACGTCTCGAGAGAAGTGCGCACGTCACACACCAAGACACTATATAAAGGGGGTCCATATACCGACGAATATACACATTGTTACTATCCACGCTTGTGTCTATTGTTGGTCTATCTTTTTCCTCTTTTCGGAACGTCAAAGAACCAACATCGAAAATCTCTTTCCTGACTCAACACTGACGTTTCTTATGTTACACATCCAGTCAATACGATAACCATATCCCTAACTTATCATCTCCGTGATTTTTGAATAGGATCACTTAATGATACAAATATGAATTCAGACAAAGCAGCGGGTGGTTTTCATTCCGCAACCCAAGTACATAACCATTCCAATCAGTGAATATTACTAGTCGATAATTTACAACCATTGCTGTCTCTATTGTTACAAATTAATAAAAAATGAAAACAAAAAATATTATAAGAAACATTATCATGGATGAAAGCTGCGATATATATATATATATAACAACGCAGACACGACGATACTACCAAATAACCATCACACAAAAAATGATGGCCTCATGCGCAACCACATGATCCGTCGGATTTAATCTCAATCTTTGACTTGTGCAGGACTAAGATTAAATCAAAGTCAAATCGTGCATGTGAATACCATGCATTATTTAAATAAAATGGACAGAGTTACTTACCTCCTAGATAGTTTTTCTCGTGCTCTAATTGATCGCTTAAAGTAGTAAAACTCTCTCTTGGATAACACCAACTCGTTCCTGTCTTCATCTGCTCTCAGTTTTGTTTTCATCCAGATATGTACACATCACGAACACTAGACTTTCCGATTGCATTCCACTGCCTATTTGTCTTGTCAATTCAAAAGACTTGATAGAGTGATGGACAACACCTGTCATTGCCAGTTGGGCCCTATGCAACTCCCCGTGGCAATTAAGGGTGTTAACTGTAAACTATCTCAGTTAGTAAGTATACTCTGTCACACCCTCACTCATTCAAAAAAAAAAATCTCTCTTCCCTGTTATAAACTTCTCCAATAATATTTTTATGACCCCGCTATCAATTTATTTATTTTTTTATTTATTTTTATTTATAATTTTTTTTACTATATATAATATTAGTTAATATCTAAAATTATATTAATATTTAAAATTATATTAATATTTAAAATTATATATATTTATTTATGTAAAAAAATAATTCAATAAAAATAAACAAATGTAAATAAAAAACTATTAAATAGGACAACGGACTCTTGTAACATGTTGCCCTCACACACGTGTCAAGAGGGAGAACATAAATTCTCTTTAACATTTTTTAAAAAATATATACATATAAACTGATCTCAAGAGTTTGGGATCTATTTATACAAAAAAAAAAAAAAAATTATAAACTCCATCCAATAGGCTATAAATCCCTCATTGTAGGTGCCCTAAGAACCTTTAATTATGTTGTCAAGGTGTTCAAAAGTCACTTTCATCATAAATAAGGAGACTCGATGGCTTTCCATTGATATATATCAAACAAAATGATCATGGTAGTTGTTTTGCATTTGAATTGTCCTAAGATGCAAACGACAGTTAGATTTGCATTTTGCAAAACTAGATTGCCAAATATGATATTTCTATAAAATATTATAGAGAGAATTGAAATTTGCTCTCCACAATTATGCTATGTTTCTCAACTTGCCCTGGTAAAATTATTTAAATTGTGGATAATTTAAACTTGTGGTCTAATGGCTATTAATCTGTTTCCAACTAATTAACTGGAAATTTCAGCGTTACTTAAGTGAACAAACTTGCACTGATAGTCAATCGCGCATGTGATTTCAGAAGCCAGTCTTTATCAGACCGGCAAAGGTACAACGATCACGTAATAACGTAGAAACCAGACGACAATCAAAACAGTCTAAGGATGACCAGAAATTATTTTTAAAAACAAAATAAGATTTCCAACTAAAAATATCACATGCATATAGTCATGCATTGTTGTGCATATTCAATGTATTAAATTTTTTTAGTTGTCTCAATTTCTCTTGATGAAGCTCTGTGTGATTTACCTCGACAACAGAGGTTCACTGCGGAGGGGAATGACTGTTTCACTTTTTTAGTGCATTAAATTTTCTTTCCTTCCATGTAATAGACTCAAATTAGAAGGACAAACGATAAAAATATCATTTCAAATCTTGATCGATACGGTGATTCCTGACACAGCAGCGCAATTATCCCAGTAATCTCTTGATTTATCCTTTTGAGTCTATCTACCAAAATATGGGAGCAATAAAATTTTCTTCTACTTTTCTTTTGATCTGTCTACCAATTATTAGGAAGAGAGAGAAAACACTAAACAAGGAAAAAAAAAAAACAAAAAACGCATCGGCAGAAGAACTAAGGGTGCGTTTGGTTCAAGTCATCATGTATAACCTTGGTTATGTGATTACTAGGTAATCACATAACCAAGATTATAGGGAATAAAACATAACCAAATGTTGTTTGGTTCAACTTAGGTAATGTAACAAAAACTTGTTTGTTTGAAGGTTTTAATGAATACCCTAGTTTAATATTTTACCGTATTACCCTCAGTTACAAAACCAACTATACATAATAATAATAATAATAATAATAATAATAATATTATTATTATTTATTTATTTATTTTTTTAATGTTTTTTTACTTTTCTTTTTCTTTTATATTTTTTTACTTTTTATGTGTTTTTTTTTATTTTTTAATGTTTTTATATTTTTTATTATTTATATTTATATTTTTTTATTTTTTTACATTTTTTAAATTTTAAATTTTATTTATTTATTTTATTTTTAATTTTAAAATTTTTATATATTTTTTTAATTTTTAAAATTTTTAAATTTTTATAATTTTTTTTTAATTTTTATTTTTAAAATTTTCATTTTTTATTTTTAAAATTTTTATTTTTTTAATTATTTATTTTTAAAAATTTTAAATTTTTAAATTTTTTAAAACATTTTTTTATTTTTTTACATTTTTTTAATATATTTTTTAAATTTTTTCTTTTTTTTTATATTTTTTCTTATCGGAGGGTATTTTTGGTAAAAAAAATTCGTTAATCCCAGAATCAACAAAAATCTTAGTTTTATGAGGTTTTCCGATTCCGGACTGCATGACCCTTTTGCTGACGTGTCGGGCATGGAACATTACTTGAGAATCATCGAATACCTAAACCAAACAAGATTTTTGTTGATAACCTTAGATGGATAACCAAGGTTATCAAGAATAACTCCGAACCAAATGCACCCTAAAAATAATAAAGAAAAGTTGCACCAAGTCAAATAACTCGAAATGTATGCAAACCTAATATCTATACTTATTGCAATTTTAATTGTGGCAGTTCAAATTGAACTGTAATGGTTAACAAAGATATTTTTATATACATGTAAAGAAAATGAATTAATATAAATTTCTTGGACCATTATTTAATATTAAACTTAAAAATTTATAAAATTAAACTTAGATACTACAAAAATTAATACTTCAATCCGATATCCATATCGGACGCAACTCATTTTGTTACGGGAACATATCTTAATAATTTGTTGTTTTTAAATCTTTTAATTATTTGACTTTATAACTATTTTAAATTTATATTCAGAGTAAACAAGCAATGTACATTAATATTATACAAACTTATACGTGTCATAAAGTATGTTCAATGTCGGCGAGAAATCATATCAAAAACAACATCCATCTAACCTTATCCCATCATATAAGGTCAATTATATAAATTCTTTTATATTATTAGACTCTATCCCTTATTATATTATCTTTTATATTTAAATAAATTTTATTTTATTTTATTATTACTAACTAAATTTTTTTTTTTTTGATATTCCTCTTCCTCGTTTGATATGAACATTTGTTATAGTTTCACATCGTCTAATTAGAACATTTATTAGTCATCTAAGTACTTGTCCATACTATTTTAAACATGTTTCTCAAAATTTTTCCTCAAAATATACAACACCAACTCTCTAATATTTTCATTTCTTAATCTGTCCATCCTTATATATCTGCACATCCACCTTAACATCCTTATCTATACAATTCTCATTTTATATGTTTGTACATCCACCTTAACATCCGTTGTCTACTTGTGTCATAGTCTAACATTCAATTCCATATAACATAGTAGGTTTAACAGCCCTTAGTAAAAATTTTCTTTAAGGGGGTGTTTGGTTGATGCGTTTGGGAATGAGGGAATGGAATGATAGTTGATCCTGTCCAAACCAGGAGCCAACGGACACTGGGCACGTGGCACTCCCTGCTGAATCCTCAAGCGCTCCGGCGAACCTGCAGCAAAACCGAGCCGGGAGGGGTGTCCCGGCGACGGCCCTCCAACGCTCAAGTCAGGCGAGGAATAGCAAAAAAATGGTTTTTAAGTAGGAGACCCTCGTACCTCCGATGAAGAAATGGAGGCCTTATATAGACCTCTCGAAGAAGCCTAGGCGCACCAGTCAAAGCAACCACCTGCCTTCGACCATGCCCAGGTATGGGTCTGTCAGAAGGGCCATGCCCAGATATGGATCTGTCAGGAAGACGTCCATAAGGCCATACTACTACTGTAGCAACCTTCCCCTGATGTGACGGCAAGATCCTCCATCGTGTGATCTTGTGTATGGCCTAATCATCAGACATGCTTCTGCTGACATCCCATAACCCATGCCGAGCGCATAGGCCGCTCGGCCACCTTTGTACCCTCGCCTCTATCCTGGCCGAATGGACCACCCGATCGGCCCTTCGGTCCCAGCCGAGCGGACTTCCGCTCGGCCCTCGATCTTCCTGCCAAGCCCATGGATGGGTTATCTATAGCTCCGCTCGGACCATTATTCGCTGGGCCAGCCCTCCATCCTTCCTTAGGCTGGGACCCTTCAGAGGGTGGGCCCTCCCTTCTTATCGCCGGATCACTTGCCTTCCCTTCAAGTCTAGTCGAAGGAGGCAGTGAGTCCGACTGACTGGACTATGTGTCCGAGCGGGCGTTCGTCGCCTTTCCGTTGCTTATAATATTCGTGGGGCCGTTCGGCCCTTCCTCCAAATTCAGCCGCTCGGCTCTTCGTTATGGTGGTCTTGTCGCTCAACAGGAATGTTTGCTTGTCTAAATCTTCTTGAAAATCACACAAATCCTCTCCATTAAGTCGAAGCATGCGCAGTATGGGCACATTAATTGCGCTTGGTGACAGAGCGCCACGTGTCGACCATTGTGTGACGGCGGCGTCACTTACGATGGGACGCCTCCGTTTAAAATGGACGACCCGATGGCGTCTTTGTTTCCCGTGACTTGGATCGGACGGTGGAGGCCCATCGACTTCGGCCGTATAAAGCCTTAGCCCTCCTCCGCCTACGCATCTTTGCCCGTGCTTTGCCCCCCTGCCTCTTCTGTTGCTGCGGCCTCCGGCGATCCAGCTCCTGTTCTTCGACAGCTACCATCTCACCGGCGATCTTCTCCGCCCATCCCCTTCTTAGTGAGCCTTCTTTCCTCGCTTACCAGGTCTTTCCTAACCGTTTTACCTCTCTTTCGTTGTTATCCTTTTGTCTCTTCGAGATGGCGAGCTCTTCTGACCCCTCTACCCATGTTCACGGTCCATGGTATATGAGTATGGAGAGTCGGTTTGACGAAGAGGGCGCTCGGCGTCTGGTTCGGACGTACGGGATCCCAGATGACCATGAAATAATTATAGCCGGCCCAGCCGATCGGCCCCATGACCCGCCGACCGGCACCATTTGTTTCTTTCTGGACCAATTCCAGGGCGGCCTTAGGTTTCTCACCCATCGATTTATTTTGGAAGTTTGTAACTATTTTCGTATCCCGCTCGGCCAACTTGTGCCGAATTCCTTTAGGCTGCTGAGCGGGGTGGTTGTCCTCTTCAAGCTGCATAGTATCCCCCTTGACCCCCAAAATATTCCACTTCTTCTTCTACCCCAAACAATCCGAGCCGGGCACTTTTATCTTCCAAAATAGAATAGACTTTAGATTTTTTGATAATATGCCGACCTCCAACAAACACTGGAAGGAGTTTTTCTTCTATATCCGACTTCCCGAGCGGCCAGCATTCCGAACCAAATGGCAGACCGCTGTGCCGCCTCAGCCGGAGCTAGGCAAGTTCAGAAACAACCCAACTTATCTCCATGCGGCGAACTGGTTGTCCGGTCAGCGATACAAGATCGACCAGTTGCTGCTCAAGGGGATGTTGTCTATTTTCGGATTGTCTCCCGTTCGGGCAAATCTACCCTTCCGCATGAGTAAGGATTCTTTACTTTCTTACTCTTTTTTGTCTAACTGATTTTAATTTCTTTTACTGCAGCTGAAGTCATGTGGCGCTCCAAGGCTACTGCTAATTTGAAATTAAAGTCCGTGGAGATTGAAGCGGCCACCAAGAAAGAGCTCGCCGAGCGGGGTCTTATCCCCAGCCGCTGAAGCAGAAGCTGCCCCATCCGCTTCAACGGAGGTTGAGGCGGATCCTGTTTCCTCAGCCCCCGCCGAGCTAGGCGTTCCCCAGGTCGGGGATCCCCCATTGGATGTTCGGCGGAAACGTCGAAGAGACTCCAGCCGTCCGCCGACCCAAGAGGCGGAAACATAGGCGCCAATCGACGTAACTTCGCCGGATCGCACGCCATCACAGATCGGGACCCCTGTGGTTTCGCCCATCGCACAGTCCTCCGGCTCTCCTCCCCGAACTCGCCGCCGCTTACGTCGGTTGGGCGAAACTTCCACCATAGGGGAGTCCTTGCATCAGGCGGCCGCGACTGAAGAAGCGCCGTCCAGCCATCCGACTATCAAGACTACCCTCCGATTCCCATCGGAGGAATATTTACTATCAGCCGATCGGCCATCGAGCCCTGTCCACGAAGTAACCCTGACGGGTCCACTCGCCAAGCTCTTTGAGGACGCTCAGATTCAAGTGGCCCTCATGACGCCCAAGCAGCTCGGCGACAACAATATGCAGCAGGCCACTCAGGTAAATTCATTTTTCTTTCTGTGATAGGCTACTGTCTGGTTCCTCATTTTATTATTTCCCTTACAGCGCTGCGCCGAGCAAATCGCCACTAGCCACCGGCTGGCCGAGTTGGAGGATCTCCTGGGAAAACTCCAAGTATCAGGGGGTCCATCGGCCGAGCGGGAGAAACAGACCCTCGAGGCCGAACAGAAGAAGGCTGTCGATCTGGCTGCAGAGGTGGCCCGACTCGAAGACTTGGTGAAGAAGCGGGACGGGGACGTGAAGCGCGCCAATGGTCGGAAGAGGCGAGCAATTGCTGATCTAGATAAAATGAAAGTCGAAGTCCGTGCGCTAGATCAGCGATCCAAGGATCTGGAGGCCCAGCTGAACGCCGAGCGAGAGGACCGTTCGGCAGAACGCACAAAGGCTGCGATGGACTTGAAGGCCCTCCAAGATTCCTTAATCGCCTCCCGGGCGGTGCTCAAAAAATATAAAGAGGGAGAGCCGAGTCGCTTAGCAGCAGCGCGCCAGGAATACCTCCATTCGGAGAGGTTCGGCGTAAAATTCGGTGGCAGCGTCTCCTCTACTTTCGCCGAAGCGGTCAAGGTCGCCATGGCGTACTTCAAGAGGGGTGGCCACCTTCCTGAGGGAATGCATATTCCCGCCTCCGACCTGGCGGCCATGATCGATGATATCCCGGACGCCTTTTTTAATTTTGAAGACCCTGAGTGAGGCGAGTTAAGTGCTTTCTTTATTTCATCCGCTCGGCGGATGCAAAATTTTTGTACGTGCCGTTCGGCCTAATTTTTCCTTTAATGCAACGATGCCCATCTACTTTTGTCTTCTTACTCATTATCCATAATATTCTTTTGTTTGCTTAACGTGTATGCTTACAGTCAGTCATGCTCTTAAGCGTTCACCGTCACGCGTCCGATCGGCTTGGCCCATTGCATAAAGTCCGAGCGGGGAGGCCTATTCGCTTTGCACGTATTTTGCCTGCGCAAAGTTAACAAACGCCGAGTATCGAAGGACCAACCCCCAATCGGGCCTGAATGTTTTAATATTTGTAGTTTCCGCCGAGTTTACTCTGATGTTCGTTCGTCTGTTCGGGGTATTTATAGTCGCCGGTCCGACTTGATTTTTAACGACGGTGCTCGTCGGCGCGGATGTTTATAGCCGGTCGGCGCGGCTCTCGATCTTTAACGACGGTGCTCGTCGGCGCGGATGTTTATAACCGATCGGCGCGGCTCTCAATCTTTAACGAAGGTGCTCGTCGGCGCGGATGTTTATAGCCGATCGGCGCGGCTCTCGATCTTTAACGACGGTGCTCGTCGGTTTTCCGCTCGGTTTTTATAGCCGGGCGGTGCGGCTCGATCTTCGCAGCGGTGCTCGTCGATTTTCCGCCGGTTTTTATAGCGGTCGGCGCGGCTCTCGATCTTTGCCGACGGTGCTCGTCGGAGCGGATGTTTATAGCCGATCGGCGGCTCGATCTTTAACGACGGTGCTCGTCGATTTTCCGCTTCGGTTTTATAGCGGTCGGTAGCGGCTCTCGATCTTTGGCAGCGGTGCTCGTCAGCACGGATGTTTATAGCCGATCGGTACGGCTCTCGATCTTAACGGCGGTGCTCGTCGGCGCGGATGTTTATAGCCGATCGGCGCGGCTCTCGATCTTTAACGACGGTGCTCGTCGGTTCGGATGTTTATAGCCGATCGGCGCGGCTCTCGATCTTTAACGACGGTGCTCGTCGGTTTTCCGCTCGATTTTTATAGCCGGTCGGCGCGGCTCTCGATCTTTAACGACGGTGCTCGTCGGCGCGGATGTTTATAGCCGATCGGCGCGGCTCTCGATCTTTAACGACGGTGCTCGTCGGTTTTCCGCTCGGTTTTTATAGCCGGTCGGCGCGGCTCTCGATCTTTAACGACGGTGCTCGTCGATTTTCCGCTCGGTTTTTATAGCCGGTCGGCGCGGCTCTCGATCTTTGACGACGGTGCTCGTCGGCGCGGATGTTTATAGCCGATCGGCGCGGCTCTCGATCTTTAACGACGGTGCTCGTCGGCGCGGATGTTTATAGCCGATCGGCGCGGCTCTCGATCTTTAACGACGGTGCTCGTCGATTCGGATGTTTATAGCCGATCGACGCGGCTCTCGATCTTTAACGACGGTGCTCGTCAGTTTTCCGCTCGGTTTTTATAGCCGGTCGGCGCGGCTCTCGATCTTTAACGACGGTGCTCGTCGGCCTTGAAGGCTAACTCCTTACCAGGTCGAGCGACCTTGGCCTTCATATCTTATCTCGCGTTTGGACAGTCTTTGTGCCCGGCCGAACAGCACTGGTCATTTGCTTGCGAATATAATCGGCTGGGGGGCCTTCGCTATTCGGGCGCCTGGCTCGGATAATCCATATGCCCCTTCCACCCAGCTCGGAGAACGTACTCCTGGCCGAACGGCTCAGGGTTTGCTGCGTCGAGCATTTTGGCTCGGATAATTTATCTCCGTCCGAATTGTTCTCTTGATTTTTCGTTTCTGCAATTTAAGTATTCAGTCGAAAAAAGTACACAAGATGATTTACATAGGCACACCTTTCACCCTGCCCGGTAAGGCTGGAGGTGGTTCGCGCTCCACGGCCTATCTAGCTGGCGACCTTCCTCATCTTCCAAATAATACGCACCCGAGCGGAGCTTCTCGATGATTTTGAAGGGACCTGCCCACGGAGCTTCAAGTTTGCCGACATCGCCGACCGGCTTGACTTTCTTCCAGACAAGGTCGCCGACCTGGAATGATCGGGGAATGACGCGCCGGTTATAGTTTTGCTTCATTCGTTGACGGTACGCCATCAGCCGAACGGATGCTTTTGCCCTCTCCTCTTCTACCAAATCCAGCTCCATGTTTCTCCTTTCGGCGTTGTCATCATCGTAGCTCTGGATCCGGCTTGACTCAACGTCGACTTCGACCGGAATGACCGCTCGCCATATACCAAATGGAACGGTGTGACTCCTGTCCCTTCTTTTGGCGTCGTTCGGATGGCCCACAACCGGCACTTCGTCCGGCCAACTTCCTCCTAAATGATCGAGCCGAGTGCGCAGAATACGGTTTCGGTTGGCCACTTCGACTGGCCGTTGCTTTGAGGATAGGCCACGGATGTGAAATGTTGCTCAATCCGTAGCTCTTGCACCAATCCTCTAACATCTTCCCCGTGAACTGCTCGTTGTCGGACACTAGTCGGCGAGGATGCCGAACCGACAAATGATGTGTTGCGGATGAATTTTTAACCATTTGCTCGATGATCTTTGCTAGCGGCTCGGCCTCCACCCACTTGGAAGTAGTCTACCGCCACTAGTAAAATTTCCTCTGCCCGGCCGCCATTGAAATGGACCGACAATATCCATTCCCCATTGGTCGACAGGCATGAAATGGACGCCTTCATTTCTTCGACCGGTCGGTGGGAGAAGTTGTGATATTCGGCATGAAAGCGATACTGTCCGAGCGGCATCTGTTTATAAAGTTGGCCAAAGTATCCGCCAAGATGATCTTCTTAGCGATGGCGCTTGGATGACCCCATGATCCTTGATGTACTTCACGGAGGATGTGGTGAGTCCTCGAGCTTACATTTCAGGGCGAGCTTTCTTGTAAAGTCGATCTCCAATGAGTGTAAACCGACCGGCTCTTCTTACGAGGAGCCGGGCTCGAGGGTGTGGTGCCCGAACGAAGAAATTCTATAATAGGTGTCCTCCACGCTTGGAAACGTGAGGCCTTGCATCCGATCGACATGCGCCACCGGTAGCTTTTTCAATTGGTTGTTGAATGGCTATTGGTGTTATTGAACTCGCGAGTCTGGCTAGCTCGTCTGCAGTTCTCCGTTCGGGGATCTTCCGTATAAGAACCTCTCGGAAAGTGGCTTTGAGTTTTTCAAAGGCCTCAACGTGAGTTTAAGCCGAGCACTATTGATTTCAAAGGTGCGAGAGAGCTTGGCCAGCTGTGAATCCGAATAGAGAGTCACCCGACCGGCACCGCCTGCAATCCGACTATGAGGGCCTCATACTCCTCCGTTGTTGGTAGCTTTGTAATCCAGTAGGACGGATAGGTGCATCTTCTCTTCCCGAGGTGAGAGCAGCAATATTCCAATCCCACCGAGTCGAGTGGAGGACCCATCCACATATTCTCCACGTAGCTTGGCTCGACCTTTGCCGGTCAAAATCGGGATTGGGCTTTATCGCGGCGGGGCTGATATTGGATGTCAAATTCACTCAATTCAGCCGTCCACTGATGAGCCGTCCGGACGCTTCGGATTCAACGATGCTCTTAAGTGGGTGTTCGTCCGGACAATGATGGTGTGCGCCAAGAAATACGGTCGAAGGCGCCGGGCGGCTAGAACCAAAGCAAAGGCCAACTTCTCGAGCCCGGTGTAACGAGATTCAGCATCTTTTAAAATGTGGCTGCTCTTCACCGCTTGCCCTCACAAGTGCTGAGCCTACAGCATGCTTAGTCGATGACAAATAAATATAAAGTGACTCACCCCCGATTGGCTTGGCTAACACTGGCAGAGAATTAAGATATGTCTTCAATTCTTCGAACGCTTGGTCACATTCTTCATCCCACTGAACTTAGTAGCCTTGCGCAGGATCTTGAAGAATGGAAGGCTCCGGTCGGCGGTTTTGGAGATGAATCTGGACAAAGTAGTTATCCGACCGGTTAACCTCTGCACTTCTCTTGTATTTCTTGGGGGTGGCATGTCCTGCAGGGCTTTCACTTTGCTGAGATTTGCTTCGATTCCCCGCTCGGTCACTATGTACCTCAAGAAACGCCCTCCTTTTGCTCCGAACAGGCACTTCTGGGGATTTAGCTTGACTCCATATTTGCGCAGCGTTCGGAAGGTTTCTTCCATATCCTTGACAAGATCGGTCGCTCGGACGGATTTGATAAGAATGTCGTCCACATAGACTTCCAGATTACGCCCGATCTGCTCCTTGAACACCTTGTTCATCAAGCGTTGATAGGTGGCCCCGGCATTCTTTAATCCGAACGGCATCACATTATAGCAATATGTGCCGAAGCTGACCTTCTCTTAATCTTTCTTGATGAGCGGGACTTGATGATATCCTTGATAGGCGTCAAGCATGCAATTAACTCACATCCGGCCGTAGAGTCCACCAGCTGATCTATCTGAGGCGGAGGATAGAAGTCCTTGGGGCATGCTTTGTTAAGTCCGAAAGTCGATCACGAGACTCTCCACTTGCCGCGGCTTGAGACTAATACCACGTTAGCCGCCGGCTCGGGCGCACTTCGTATGTGGCGGCCTCGAAGTTTCTACTTCCGCCGGATGATTGCATTACGCTCGACGCTGAAATCCCTTTTCTGCTTCGTTGGTAGCGTCCGGTCGGACGCAACTCATCTTCGCTATGCCGTGAAATTCCGGGCAATTCATGTGTCGACTGACGAACACATCATGATTTAGTCGGAGGCATTGGATCGGCTCCTCCTTCGCTTCTCCTCCGGATCGAGGCAACAAAAGTCGTGGCCTCCGTCGGGTCGGATGAATCTGCACCTCCTCTTTTTCCTCATAAATTAAAGGCGGGTGGCTTTTCGGTGATAGCATTTACCTCGATTCGAGGCGCCTTCCTAGTGGAGTTGGATTCCGCTCGGACCATCTCTATGTAACAAGTGCTAATGGTCTCCCCGTGCCTCTCCCACCTTGTCTTGACGGGAACTTCATCTTGGTGGAAGGTTGGGGCGACCTCGGAATTCCTTGGCGCGTCGTCCCAAAATGACGTTGTAGAGGCGAGGAGAATCGACCACCACGAAATTTATTGTCTGGTCCTCTGGCGACTCCTCTCCAATGAGGTAGCAGGTAGGATTTGCCGGGTGCGCCGTTCTGTGAACCCGTGAGCGGGCGTTGTCATGGTGTGACTCATTTCGATCATTTGCGGTGATCGAATGCCTTCTTGAATATGATGTTGACCGAGCTCCCTGTGTCCAATATGCCATGAATAGTGTAATTTGCTATTACCGCTTTAATGACAGGGCGTCGTCGTGGGGCACTTCAACTCCCTCTAAGTCTCGGGCCGAGTGATTTCCGGTCCAGCCGCTCTTGGCTACAACCATTGCGTGGATCTGCAGTGCCGGACGCCCGCCTTTGGCTCGGTTGGAGTCTCCTCGGTCGGCCCACCGGCGATGACATTAATCTCGCCTCGGGAAGTGTTGCTTTTATTTTCCTCTTCACGGCGGATGGTGGGACCGTTCTCTGGGCCTCGGCGATTCTCTCGCTGGGTGAGCGCTGCGTCGGAGTGCATTGCGGTAGCCTATCAACTCGCGTCCGATCGGCTTCACGAGTTCTTTGTCGCGTCGGTGAGGTAGATCGCGTCGACATTCAGCGCGCGGTGAGCCACGAAGGCGGAACTTGACAATCCACGGTGTTGTGCGTGTCATGCGGTGGAAGGAGCGGAACATCGGGTCCATCTCCTCTTTGGCGGCAGCTACTTCTTGTACTTGAGACCTTACGAGGGATCGGTTGTACGCCTCGGTCCTCTAGGTGGGCTGGCGGCGGCGTTCATTCCGTTCGGCTGAATAGGTGCCGCTCTGTTGGAGTTTCCTTTTTCCGGCGGCTGCGCTTCTTCCACGTTAATGTATTCGTTGGCCGATGTAGCATATGATCATAATCTCGGGCGGCTTTCGGATAGCGACGGAAGAAGTCCCCATCCACAAGGCCTGCGTGAAGACATTCATCATCGTCTCGATGTGGCCGTTGGGATATCCATCGCCACTTGGTTGAATCGCTGGATGTTCGCAGTGATTCTCTCGACTCTTGCTTGATGGCAAACAAGCGACACTTGTCTTCGATAGCGGCTGCTAGCGAAGTGGTGGAGGAAGGCCGTTCGAAGTCCCTGAAGCTAGTGATGGATCCGTCCGCAACCTCCGAAACCACCGTTGAACCGATCCCGAGAGAGTTGTAAGGAAGACTTACTCCATCTGTATATTGATGGAGTGTAGGTGTGTTATCAAACTTACGGTGATCATCGGGTCCGTTGTTCCGTACTGCGCCGATCGTCGGAGCACGTAGTGCTGGGTAGAGGTCTCGTAGAATAGCCTCAAGAATTGGCGATTGATCCGCTCGGGAGATGAGTCCGCTTGGAGCTCCTTTTCTATCATCCCGCCTTGGCATCTCGTCTGAAGATGATCCCTATTCTTGCATGACTTCTGATGGCGTGAAACAAGGCTCGATGGAATCGCGACGGTGGTGGAGGTGCTGCTCGGCCACACAGCGAGATGTTGCTTGTTTCTCGAGCCGCTACATTGCTTCTTTCTGTTTTGTTCCACAAGTTTGCGGCCCTTATCTCGACCAGCTTGAGTTCTTCCGTCGAAAGCGCCACCGTATGTTGTCGTCCGGCCGTCCATTGTTTCGATCGAATGCGGGGCGTTCCCACAGGCGCCAATTTGATCTGTCGAACCGAGGCCAGCGGACCGGCACGTGGCACTCCTGCTGAATCCTCGGCGCTCGTGAACTGCCAAAGCCGGCGGGAGGGTGTCGGCGACGGCCCTCAACGCTCAAGTCGGCGAGGAATAGCAAAAGTGGTTTTAAGTAGGAGACCCTCGTACCTCCGATGAAGAAATGGAGGCCTTATAGACCTCTCGAAGAAGCCTAGGCGCACGATCAAGCAACCACCGCCTGACCATGCCGGTATGGGTGCAGCCGGAAGGGCCATGCCCGAATATGGATGCATCGGGAAGACGTCCATAAGGCCATACTACTACGTGCAACCTTCCACGATGTGGCGAGATCCTCCATCGTGTGATCTTGTGTATGGCCTAATCATCGGACATGCTTCGCGACATCCCATAACCCATGCCGAGCGCATAGGCCGCTCGGCCACCTTTGTACCCTCGCCTCTATCCTGGCCGAATGGACCACCCGATCGGCCCTTCGGTCCCAGCCGAGCGGACTTCCGCTCGGCCCTTCGATCTTCCTGCCTTGGCGTCGGAAACCCAAGCCCATGGATGGGTTATCTATAGCTCCGCTCGGACCATTATTCGCTGGACCAGCCCTCCATCCTTCCTTAGGCTGGGACCCTTCAGAGGGTGGGCCCTCCCTTCTTACCGCCGGATCAATAGTAAAAGATAGTATTTGAATTGTGGGTTTGTGAATCATATTTTGGGAATGATTATCAGATTTATGGGAATCAACCAAACTCATATAACTTGATGGGTTTCATTTCCATTCCTATTCTCATTCCACCCTACTATCAAACTCATACCCATAGTCATTCCCATCATTTAACCAAACACCCCCTAAGTCTTAGAGTTGTTTTATGATCACAAAGAACACCCAACACTTTTTTCTATTTTAACCATCTTACTTGTATTCTATGTCATCCTTTTGCAAAAATAATTCTAAATACTCAAAACTCTCATTGACAAACAATTCGTCATCTTCTATCTTAACAATTATCTCATTATATCTAATATTGTTAAACTAAATTCCATATATTCTATCTTTACTCTATTAAGTCTAAAACCTTCACTTCTAACATTTCCCACCAAGATTCAAGTTTAGTATTTACTCTTTCACGTGTTTATCTACTAAAATAATATCATCTGCAAACAACATTCACCGCAGTATTATATCTTGGATGTGCTCAGTGAGTTCATCTATGATTAGTGTAAAAAATATAGATTTAGAGCTGATCTTTGATATAATCCTATCGTTATGGGAAACACATCGATAAATCCACATGTCTTCACTTTTGTTATTACATCCTCAAATATATCTTTAATTAGTTTAATATATGTTATGCTAACACTTCTCTTTTGTATAATTCTCTATATAATTTCCTTTGAAACTTTATTATAAGCTTTTCTTAGGTCGATAAATACCATGGATAAACCTTGCCTTTGTTTTCAATATTTTTTGATTAGTTGTCTAAAAAGATGTACAACTTCTATTGTCGACCTTCGAAGCATAAATTCAAATTGATTTTCAGTCAATGTAATTTTTTTCCTTAATCTTTTTTTTATTACTCTTTCCCAAAATTTTATACTATGACTCATAGGGATGATAATTTCCTCCGAACCCAACGAAGGATCCAATATCCGACCCGAATGAAGGAAGATGTGGAGAGACTACCGATATCCGATATTCGACCCAAATATCCGATTAAATTTTATATATATATATATATATATATATACAACAACAACCAAGTCTTATCCCACTAGTTGGGATTGGTTATATAGATTCTTTTATGCCATTGAGTTCTATCTCCTACTATATTATCATCTATACTTAAATAAAGTTTATCTTGTTGTATTATTGCTAACCAAGTCTTTTTTGATCTTCCTATTCCTCATTTGATATGTGTGTTTATCATAGTTTCACATTACCTAACTGAAATATTTATTAGTCATCTAAGTACATGCTCGTACCATCTTAAGCGTGTCTCTCGGAGTTTTTCCTCAATAGATGCAACTCTAACTTTCTCTTTAATACTCTCATTTCTTATTCTGTACATCATCGTATGTTCACATATCCACCTTAACATTCTCATCTCTGCAACTCTCATCTTCTGCTCATGTGCTCAAGTCACAAGTCATAGCCTACTATTCAGCTTCATATAACATAGCAGGTCTAACTACAATTTTGTAGAACTTTCCTTTAAGTTTTAGAGGTACTTTACGGTCACATAAAATACCCGACACTCTCCTCCATTTCTACGATCTTGCTTGTATTTTATGTAAAATATCTCTCAATCCCTCTATCATTTTGTAAAAATAATTCTAAATATTCAAAACTCTTAGTTTCGGACAATTCGTCATCTCCTATCTTAACAATTGTCTCATTATGTTTAATATTGTTAAACTTAAATTTCATATATCTTGTCTTTATTCTACTAAGCCTAAAACCTTTCATTTCTAATGTCTCCCGCCAATATTCTAGTTTAACATTTACTCCTTCACGTGTTTCATCTATCAAAATAATATCATCTGCAAATAACAAGCACCATGATACTGTGTCTTAAATGTGTATAGTGAGTTCGTCCATAATTAGTATAAAAATATAGGGACTTTAGATGATCCTTGATGTAACTCTATCTTTATTGAAAATACTTTAATTACTTCGTCTGAAGTCTTTACTCTGGTCGTTACATCTTCGTACATACACTCAATTAGTTCAATATATGTTACACAAACACCTCTCTTTTCTAGAATTCTCCATATAATTTTTCTTAAAACTTTATCACAAGTTTTTTCTAAGTAATACCATGTGTAAATCTTATTTTTACTCTCGATATTTTTCAATTAGTTGTCTAAGAAGATGAATAGTTTCTATTGTCGACCTTCCAAGCATAAACCCAAATTGATTTTCGATTACCATGATTTCTTTTTTTTTTAATTTTTTTCTATTATTTTTTCCTAAAATTTTATGATATGACTTATTAGTTTAATACCCCTATAGTTTACATAATTTTGTACGTCTCCCTTATTCTTATATAAAGGAATTGAGTACTTACCTTCCATTGATTAGACATTTTTTTTTTTTTCATCATGTTAAATAATTTTGTAAGTTATTCAATACCTTGTTTCCTAGGCACTGTCATTCTTCTATCGGAATATCATCTGATCCAATGATTTTTTTCATTATGCATCTCATTTAAAATTTTGTTTTATTTATGAAATTTAAATTTTACAATAAAAATTTAAATTTCTATACTCATTTGGTTTACTTAAATTACCTAAGTTAAGTTGGTTACATAAACTTTTATTAAAAAGTTGATGAAAATATCTCTTCCACTGCTCTTTTACTTCTCCATCGTTTACTAATACCTTATTATATTTATCTTTAATCAATTTTATTTGAATAAGATCTCTTGTATTCCTTACTCTCACTTTAATTATTTTATAAATATCTCTTTTCCCTTATTTTGTATCTAATTTTTGATATAATCATTCAAAAGTTTTATTTTTTTTTACTTTATTCACTACTTTCTTAGTCTCTTTCTTGGCTATTATATATTTTTTAAAGTTTTTCTTGTTCTTACAAATATATAATTCCTTATAAATTGTTCGTTTTTCCTTCACTTTCTCTTGTAATTTCTCATTCCATCATCAATATTCCTTAATTAGTGGTGTATGCCCCTTTGACTCACTGAATATACTCTTAGATATTATTTTTAAGTTTGATACAATCTTATCCCATATCGTATTAAAATCACCATATATTTCACCTAATACTTATATTTGTACCTTCTCCTTAAATATATTTTGCTTGTACCTTCTCCTTAAATATATTTTGCTTCTCATCCTTAATTTCTACTGTTTAATTTTAGGAGTCATATATATTTTATTTCTATTGATACATTATAAAAAAAAAATTATATCTTGATGCTAGAGATTAAAATAACAATACGAGATAATCCTTTAAACCATGGTTAAGTAAGAAAAAAAAAACAAAAAACAAAAAAACATTGTTATGGCCGAATGAGAACACCGTTAAATGTAGAACTAGGACAACACATTTCCGATCCCAATTGACAAGAACACCAGTGCCCAACCTACAGAAAAAGACAACTAGAACACCTATGACATAGTATCCCCGTACAACAAGCCACTTGAGGCCAAGCGATCAAGTTAAGAAAGCTAGATGCTATGCCAAGGTATGAATGGAAGTATCCCACTACAATCCACTGTCATGCAGCTACTTGATTAAACCAATAAGAAACAGCCAGAACATGATTGGTACAAAGTCGAAGCTGTAGATGAGATGCGGTTCATGAACAAGCAGACAGACCAGGCAAGTTATATGGAGAAAAAGAGGGAAACAAGGTTCTGAGAACACCAACTCAAACCAGCATTTTTTTTCTCCAAAAGCCAACATGAATCAAATCAAGCCAGAGAAAAGAACAAATGAAAAAAAAAATTCCTACTGCTGCTGACATACGTGGTGTGGGCTGCTCCTAGGACCAACTCAAATCAGAATTCTAAGAGAAAAGTTAAACCAACAATGAAAAGGAATAGAGCAAGTGAAAATATCTGTACTACCTTGCTTCTTCCATGTAAGTATGGAAAAAGGAATAGCATAGTTGGAGGTGCGGTGCTGGGGAAACCAGTGTGTGGCCTGGGACA
The DNA here is from genome assembly GCF_018446385.1 of Zingiber officinale. NCBI lineage: Eukaryota > Viridiplantae > Streptophyta > Magnoliopsida > Zingiberales > Zingiberaceae > Zingiber > Zingiber officinale. Next base: position 107,429,305 of record NC_055999.1, on the reverse strand, counting down.
GTTACTAGAGTCCGCAATGACTTGTCAGAATGGAGTAATAGACCCACTAAATGGGGAACAAACATTACAGAAGCTGATTCACTGGGGAAAAAAATTACAGCTAAGCAACAGAGGTTGTTTCAAGTGTTGATCGTAGCAAAGTTATCAAGATAGAGATCTGGAGTTTACAATCTTACTGTCCACAATGAGCATCTAAATCTCAGATAGGATAGTAATTGATTTAATATTTCAAGAATTTAATAAGATCGTATGTTCCCTTAGCTTGGATTTTAATCCCAACAATCATGAGTTAGTGTCTATATATAAGTTCCCACAATATTTTAAAGTTCGACATTTACTAATATTAGACCATTTCTTTTGTGGATCTAACAAAATGTTCAAGATATAATGGCTTTTTATTAACATTTGCAGGACTTGCTGCATAAGTAAAAAAAAATCACAGTTGTTAAATAGAATCAATCATAAACTATTCATATATGAAAAATAAATTATATTAGATAGGTTGTAGGATCCAAATCCTATAAACACGTCAGATCTCAGGTTCAAGTTGCCAATGTCAGCCTATTCAATAATGATAACCGAGTTTGATCGGGAATGGAAGAGCCCATCCAATCTTGGCTGATATCTTTCTGGATAATTTTCTAGAATCTTATCAGGGATAAGTTGTCTAAGAGCCCACACAAGTAAGTAAGGAGTGCTAGAAGCAAGCTTGTGACAGTTGATACGAAAGCGAAGTTCACAGCATTCAGCATACAAGTATCGTGCTTAGCAAAGTGATGGCGTCAGACACCGAGGTCTTAGGAAATCAATCTCATGCACTAAAGGAGCAGTGCACACAAGGCGGAAGCAACCAAAAAATAATAATAATAATAATAATAATCCCATTTAATCTCATTGATTATCCCTGGAATGATCGACCCGGCCATATGAAAGTTTCCCATCGGCAACTAGAATAAATCGGGAAGCGCACGCAGCGGCCAACCCAAAAGCACATCATCCTTTGATTGCGCACCCCATTTGGAGAAACAATTCCTGCAAATATGTCATAGCTGGAAATCGAACTGCGGGTGCCTAAGTGAAAACCTGAATGTCCTACCACCGCACCATAGCTTCGAGGACACACAAGGCAGAAGTAACAAGACACTAGATGCGGATGCTATTAAAGCATGGATTGTACCTTGGAGCAAGCTATTTCCAAGGTGCAATCCACCATAGAGGTTGATGCGAGAAAAATATACCATCACACCATAGATCAATGATGAAACTTCTTTGCGTGATATGGTCTGACCTACATGGATCAACACACGTCAAAGGGCACCGGGAGTCATCTTTGCAAAGCCCCTTTGATGCTTAAGTCGCCAACGGTGCCATGGAAGAAACTAAAATACTAGAAACATAGAAAAAGAAAACAAAGGTTAATGAGCCTTCTTATAACATTGACTTTATTATTTATATTGGATCGTAGTCTCAAGCCCTAACAGATTATTGGAACTCTGAGATTGCGGGTTAAAAATTGTGTGCGTGTCATGCCCCAAAGTAATTGAGCTTGATCTACACCATATCAGTTGGATCTACTACATATATAGGTCGCTCTTATAGCTCAGCCACCTAAGCACCCCATGCTCCGTAGGTCAAACTTCATTTGATTTCGCTTAGTCTGACGCGGAGGGGGGACTTGTGATTTCAGGGAATAGGATCCCCCTCCAGCACAACATGTCCAAATTCAGCTCAATTAGTCACGCACTATATTGGGGCATGATCCACACAACCTGCAACCTCAGAGATAGTAAAATCAATGGTACGAGAAAGTTCTCTGATATGAAACACTAACCCTAGTTTTCTAATTCTACATTTTTACTATTATATTTTCTTCCATGGCACTTGTTATAACTTAAGCATCGAAGGGGCTTCACTGGGGTGACTCCCTCTACCTTCTAACGCATGTTGATTCATACAGGTCTGGCCATGTCACGAGAGGAAACTTCGTCATCAATATCTAGTGTGGCAGTAGATTTCCACCTCATCAAAAGGTGATTATTGTTGATAGCTTGAGGGAAGATATCTCTGAGGTAAAGTCCAGATGGGGTAGCGTTTGAATTTGGTGAGCTAGATGATACCACCAAGAAGGTCATTCTCAATTGCAAAAACACTTACCATGTGGATATGCAATCCATCACTAGGAGCTCACCAAACTTAGAGCATTCGTGCAGCACGAGTTATGGGATTTACGATCAAAAATGGAAACATACACACATGAGAAAAGTTATTGACACACAAATGGGACTAGCTCATGGCGTTCAAGTGCCAATCACCTACTCTATTCCAATGCAACAAGAGTCGTTTACAAGGATACTCGCAATGCCAAGGAGGTTGTTTCTTGTACAACTTTGAGAAGTTTTTCGACTTCAAGAGCATAAAGAATGATGCTTCAAGGATCAATGGTGCATCCATCTACTTGTAAGATATTGCACATATATCTATATTAGACATTTATTAAATCACCTAGACGATGTTAAATATGAAAGGGTTTCTATATTAATTAGTAAACTATTAATAACTTTTAGTTTTAAATTTATGAATTAAAAATATAGGTAGTTTAGATAGGGTTTGTCTATGTATGTGATAGTTTAAAAGTGGATAGGCTGGAACAAATAGAATATAAATTTAACAACCAAGTTTCATATTCTGAGCTATTAATTTTAATTTTTAAAATAATAATATGTGATAGGGATTGTGTTATGTAATTTAAAACTAACAATACAGTTTATTTAAAATCTTTTAAATATTTTTTCTAACTATTTTAATACAATTGATTCTAAAATTTGATACCACCAATACTTAAGTTTTCAATATGGCCGATTGCTCCTGTCCGAATGAGGGAAGTTAGAAAGTTGAGGATGGAGCGACTATGGACGGGATAAAGACCACAATCCTGCAAAACAAAACCAAACCAGGGAAGGGATCCCTAGGGTTAGCCCTCCGACGCTCAAATTAGAATCAGGAAGAGAGAATGAGTAATCAAGAAATAGATAAATCTTGCCTTTCGTCATACCTAGCGTACCCTTTTATACCTTTCTTTGTGATCGTTCATCTACCCTTATTTGATAATATTAATTGTCAGAGGAAGATTTCTTTGTTTTGGCTACTTCATATTTAATGACAGACGGAGTGTTCTCTTTTATTTTCTCGTCCCCTCCTGTGTGACATCATTCATTTCGCCGGACAGGCGGTCCGAGCGGCTCGTTTTCCTGCCGATCGAAACAACCGGCTACGAGTTTGTCCATTCGTCCAACCGACCCATGATGGTCATTCGTCTGACCGACCGGGTGATCCGCTCGGCCACTCCTTTATCGACCGGGATAACCAGACAACCACCTTAGACCGAGATTCTTTCCGTAAGCCCCAACGTTGACCGCCTTGACTTTGACTGACACCATGTCAACCGACCCGTGACAGGTGGACTCTCCCTTATCGCCGCATCACAAGTCTCCCCATCAAGTCTAGTCGAAGGAGGCTACATGTCCGACTGACTGGACAACTGGTTTCCTTGGCGATTTCTACGTCCGATCGGAATATTCGGTCCCTAGCATATGATTGGCACATCAACCCTATTCGATCTACCACAAGGAACTATTTGCGCTCCGCCCGTTGCTTTCATGCTGTCGCCGCTGAAGATTCAAAATTCTGGTATTCGGCCAGCGTCAATGTCTCGACTGTCAGGCAGAGCAACCTCAGCCCAATCAGCCCCGAGCGGCCAGCGTCACATAACAGCGGTTATTCATCTTCCGACTGAGGAATGGCGTGAGTCGGACGACGCTGAATCCCGAACCTTCGAGCACCAGATAATCATTCAGGGGCAGCTCGCACAGATATAGGCTGACGCCCGAGCCTGTGCAGTGATCATGCCCCCAGGGGCGCTCACAAACAATCATACCCAGATGTCCACTAGGGTAAGTAGTTTATATTTTTTGTATGTTCTCAATTTATCTCCGATCGATTCTTATAATTTTCTGGTTCTCGCAGTATTGAGTAGAGAGTCTGACCATGTGCCAAAGGCTTGCTTTTTTTGGAGCAGGAAGTTAAATAGCTGCGTGCGCCGAGCAGCCAATCATCTGCTTCTCAGGTGCAGTTGGAGCAGATGAACGCTGAGATGACTCAACTAAGAGCCGATATGGCTAAGAGCGTCAAGCAACTGGAGGTGGAGAAGGGAAAAAACGCCGAGCAGACCACCCAATTAGCTCGCCTTAATAAACAGGATCCAAAATCCATTCGTCCAACACTAGGAAACTCCGGGCAATTGAAGATCTAGAGATCAAAAATAAAGAGTTTCGGGTGTTGACCCAAAACTTGAAGGAAGCTAAGGCTGCCCTAAAGGCAAAGCGGACATTTGGCCGAGCAGACTGCTGCGAAAACCCAACTCGCTGCTAAAGATAAGGAACTACAAAAGATGAAGGCAAAGTTGGAAGTCTCCCAAACGGCCTTAGAGACTTATCAGGAGGCCGAGTTAAGTAGATTCAAGCTTATGAAGCGATCCTACATCCGCTCGGATGCTTTTAATGACAGGTCACTGATCGGGCTCTTCGTTTGTTCAACCTTGCGATCGATGGGACGCTCGGCTAACTCAAGGAAGGCGGTTACCTCTCCGCCGCTCTGACAAACAAGGTTATTAGTCGGGACAAGCTAACTGAGTTGCTGCCTGACGATGCCTTGGATTATCTGGAGTAAACCTTGCTCTGATTTTGTTTTTGCCCTTCATGTTTGTAATCTTCATGGCAAGTGTTAATGAATAATCGCTCGTCCAGCGATCTTTTCTTGTTCGTTCGTCCTCTCATTGCCATTCGGCATCTTTCAGTTTGACTTTTTAGTTGTTCACGTGTTGCCACGCAAACCCGAAAGAAACTGTGAGCTGTTTATACTTTACAAGTGTGGCTTTATAACCCTCCGATCGGTGACGAGCAGTCATAGTAGATTTATCCACTCCTGATTGTTGAATGGCCGTTGTATTTTGAAAACTTGGAGCTTTTGAGTAGCGCGTGTTCCCGGTCGATCGTTTTTAGTCGATATTATTCTTCACCGGGCCTGAGTTTAAGATCAACGCTCAACCGCTTATCGAGACAAAGTTTTAAAGTTGCTGCTCGACCGTTAATGGAGACAGGGGTTTAAGGTCGTCGTTGGACCGTTGATGGAGACAAGGGTTTAAGATCGTCGCTCGACCATTGATGCAGACAAGGATTTATAGTCGCCACTCAACTTTTAACTTGGCCCGGTCGGCCCAAGAGTCTAGAAAACTCTAGTTTTTATTCATGTCGGCCCTGCATCCAGAAGGCATATACACAAGTACATTTATATTTGTTAACGCACCTCTCACCTGAGCCTATATGATTGGAGATGATTTGCGCTCCACGGACGCTTGAGTCGTCTCCTGTTTTCATCTTCCAAGTAATAGGCCCCTGAGCGGAGTTTTTGTACGACCTTGTAAGGTCCCACCCATGGTGTCTCGAGTTTGGTGACGTTGCCGACCGACATGATTTTCTTCCACACCAAATCACCGACCTGGAAGGACCTCGAGATCACCCTTCTGTTGTAGTTCTGCCTCATCCGCTATCGATAAGCCATAAGTCGAATGGCCGCTTTATCACGCGCTTCATCCACCAAATCGAGCTCTATTAACCATCGCACGCCATTTCCCTTGTCGTAAAGTTGTACCCGGTCGGATTCTACTCCTACCTCTACAAGAACAACCGCTTCTCCTCCATACACCAACTGGAATAGTGTTACGCCGGTCACCTCCTTTGGAGTCGTGCGAAGCGCCCAAAAGACACTTGAGAGCTCGTCGACCCAACTACCTCCTGCATGTCGAGCCGAATTCGTAAACCTCTAAGGATCTCCCGGTTTGTGACCTCCGCCTGGCTGTTGCTCTGGGGGTAGACGACTAAAGTGAAGGCCTGCTGAATGTCATAGCCTTCGCACCACTTCTTGAGCTTCTGACCGACGAACTGTCTCCCGTTATTCGAGACGAGCCGACGGGAATGCCAAACCGACAGAGGATGTTCTGCCAGATGAATATCTTTGCCAGGGGTTCAGCCTCCACCCATCTTGAAAAGTAATCCACAACAACGAGCAAGAATCTTCACTGACTCGTCGCCATAGGAAATGGTCCTATGATGTCCATGCCCCATTAGTCGAACAGGCAAGATACCGTGGATGACTTCATCTCTTCGATTGGTCGGTGCGAAATATTACGGTACTTTTGGCAGGACAGGCATGTGGTTGTCGTCCGAGCGGCATCCTCTTGGAGTTGGCCAGAAGTATCCGACCAGGAGAATCTTTCGAGCTAGCGATCGGCCACCTGGATGGCTTCAGGAGCCTTGGTGTACTTCTTGCAAGATGTACGTTGCATCCTCTAGTCCAACACACTTAAGCAAGGGCCTAGAGAAAGCTCTTTTATACAACTGATCTCCGACCAAGGTGAACCGTCCAACCCTTTTCTTTAATAGACGCGCCGCCTCCTGGTCGACCGACATACTACCCAATCAGAGAAATTCAATTAATGGTGTTCTCCATTCACTATTAAAGGTAACTCCTTCCATCCGGTCAATATGCGCCACCAAAGAAACTTGTTCGATTGGTTGGCTGATCACGATCGGTGATAATAAACTAGCTAACTTAGCCAATTCATCTGCTGCTTGATTGTCCGATCAAATGATCTTATGTACAGTGACTTTTTGAAAATTTGTCTTTAGCTTCTCGAAGGCTTCTGTATATAACTTGAGTCAAGGGCTGCTAATCTCGAACACCCTCGTCAGCCGCTAGGCGGTCAACTGGGAATCCGACTGAATGAGGACCTTTATAGCTTCGACATGCCGCGCTGCTTGCAAGCCGACTATCAAGGCTTCATACTCAGCCTCATTATTGGTGGTGCGATAATCCAACTGAACGGAAAGTTGCATTCGATCTTCCCTTGGGGAAATGAGCAGGATGCCGATCCCGCTGCCTTGTCGAGTGGAAGAGCCATCAACATATATTCTCCAAGTTGCTTCTAGCTCATCGTTCTGGATTTCTGTGACGAAATCAACCAAGGCCTGAGCTTTTATCGTCGTTCGGAGCTGGTATTGGATGTCGAACTCGCTTAGTTCAGTTGTCCACTTGATCAGCCAGCCGAATGCTTCTAGGTTGAGGAGAGCTCTTCCTAAGGTACTGTTGGTCATCACAACGATTGGATGGGAGAGGAAGTACGGGCGAAGTCTCCAAGCGACTAGTACCAAAGCGTAAGCTAACTTTTCCAGACCAGTGTAGCAAGATTCGGCGTCTTTCAATATATGACTTAAAAAATACACGGGCTATTGCTCTGGCCTATTTTTCTTAACTAATGTCGAGCCGACCGCATTCTTGGTGGACGACAGATAAATCCAGAGCGACTCTCTTGCGCTCGGCTTAGCTAATATAGGTAAGGAGTTGAGATAATCTTTGAGCTCTTCGAACGCCTGGTCGCACTCCGCATCCCACTGGAATTTTGTCGCCTGACGCAGCACCTTGAAGAATGGTAGGCTCCAGTTGGATGATTTGGATATGAATCTGGATAGAGCGGTAATACGCTTGGTCAGCCGTTGGGCTTCCTTCAAGTTGCGTGGCGGTGGCATATCTTGTAGAGCCTTGACCTTGATCAGATTTGCCTCGATCCCCCGCTCGGTGACGATTTATCCCAGGAATCGGCCGCTCTAGCGCCGAACAGGCACTTGTTTGGGTTCAGCTTTATTCCATAAGCCCTCAGAGTTTAGCAAGTCTCCTTGATTTCTGTGCAAAGATCAATAGCTCTTGGAGATTTTATTAATATGTCGTCGACATATACCTTTATGTTGCGGTCAATCTGCTACCGGAACACCTTGTTCATGAGCCTCTGGTGGGTGGCGCCGACGTTCTTTAGTCCAAACGACATGACGTTATAGCAGAATGTTCTGTCAACCGTGATGAAGCTGACCTTTTCTTGATCTTCTTGGGCAAGCGGCACTTGGTGATAACCTTAATATGCGTCGAGCATGCAGATCAGCTCGCAGCCTGCCGTAGAGTCCACGATTTGGTCTATCCGAGGCAGTGGATAGAAGCCCTTCGGGCACGTTTTATTCAAGTCGCAGAAGTCTACACAGACCCTCCATTTGTTGCCCGGCTTGGGGACCAGTACGATGTTAGCAAGCCAACTTGAAAATTGTACCTCCCGTATGTGGCCGACCTTCAACAATTTCTCTATCTCCTCTCGGATGACCAAATTTTGTTCCGTGCTAAAGTCCCTTTTCTTTTGCTTTATAGGCCGAGCGTCCGGTCAAACGTGTAGCTCGTGCTGAGCCACACTTGGTGAAATGCCGGAAAGCTCATGTGTCGCCCAAGCGAACACATCATGATTTTGTCTAAGGCACTCCGCCTTTTTCTCGCCCTCTAGATCGGCAGCGATGAAGGTAGTTGCTTCCGGGCGGTTAGGCTGGATTTAAACTTTTTCTTTTTCTTCGTAAACCAGCGTGGGGGGTTTTTCAATGATGGCGTTCATCTCCAAACGCGGGTTCTTCCGAGCGACTCTTGCTTCAGACTTGACCATCTCGACATAATATCCACCAAGAGGCTAACTGGTCTCCTTTGACTTCTCCTACCTTACCGTCCATCGAAAATTTGATCTTCTGGCAGTAGGTGGACACCGCCGCTCGGAACTCATTGAGTGTCGGTCGGCCCAAAATGACATTGTAGGCCGAAGGCGCATCTACCACTATGAAATTTGTGATCTTTGTCCGCTTCAAGGGTTCTTCTCCAAGTGAGATGGCCAATTTGATCTGGCTGATAGGCAACACTTCGTTGCCCGTGAAGCACTCGTCATTGGCAGCAGTTCACTTTGGTCAATTTGCAATTGATCGAATGTCTTTCTGTATATGATATTTACCGAGCTCCCTGTATCAATAAAAATTCGATGGACTGTGTAATTGGCAATTACCGCTCGAATGATTAATGCATCATCGTGGGGGACCTCCACTCCCTCCAAATCCCTAGAACCGAAGCTGATCTCAGGTCCCTCAGTTTTCTCCTTGCTGCAACCAACAGCATGGATCTCGAGCCTCCACGCATGCAACTTCCTTGCTCGGTTAGAATCTCCATCAGTCGGCCCGCCGGCGATCATTCCTATCTCCCCCAAGCAACGTTACTCCGGTTCTCCTCTTCACTTGCAGATGGTCTAGTCCATTCGGAAGAGGCTCGGGCAGGGATTCAGTCCATTTGTAATTGGTGGTGGCGTGGCTCGATCGTCCTTTCCTCCCTCCTTCATTCTGTAGATCGACTTCGGTGACACCGGTCTGGAAGTGGCGATCGACAGCGATATCCATACGGAACCAACCTACTAGATGTCAGCTCGTAACAATCCCTGGTGTTGTGCGTCGTCGACTGGTGGAAGGTACAAAATATCGGTGCCCACCTCTTGCCTTTTAGACGAGCAGTCGCCACCTGTTGTACGACATGTGACCTGGTCTCCTGGTGTGAAGGGGCTCCCAACCGAGACCCTTTAGGTGGTTGATGACGGCTCGGTTGACGCTGCTCGGATGCTCCAGCGGACTCGACGGTCGTCTCCTTCTTCCTTACCGCATGAGCTTCTTCCACATTAATGTATTAATTGGCCTTCTTTTGGAAATGACCAAAATCCTTCAACGATCGCTGAATGAGCGATCGAAAGAACTCTCCCTTGGTGAGCCCTTGGGTGAAGGTGTTGACCAACACATCTGAGGAGACTGCGGGAATGTCTATCGCCACCTGATTGAAGCGCTGGATATAGGCCTGAGGACCTCTCGGGGCCCTTGCTTCAGCGAGAACAGATTCACGCTCGTCTTCGGGTGGCGGCGACTACTAGAAAAGCGATGTAAGAAAGCCGCTCGAAAATCCTTGAAGCTGTGGATCGAGCTGTTCAACAATCGTTTGAACTATCATTACGCCGATCCAGATAGAGTGGTAAGGAAGACTCGGCATTTCACCCCGTCCGTGTACTAGTGAAGGGTAGATTCGTTGTCAAACTTGGCTAAATGGTCGTCGGGATCGGTTGCTCCATTGTACTCCCGGATCGTCAGCGGGGTGTAATGCTTTAGCAGAGGGTCATTTAGGATCCCCTCCGAAAATTGCTGATTGACCCGCTCGGGCAAGTTGTCTTCCCTTAGCGCTTTTCCCATTCGTGCATCTCGTACGAGCGCCTCATCCAAGGAAGATCCCCAGTCTCTATCCGCTCGACCCCTTTCTTCTGGGGAAGCCCATGATAACGCTCGATTAAAGGGGACTAGCATATTACGATCGTGCCCATAGGTGCCAATCGGTCTCCTATTTGACTCTCGAGCATAAAGTTGATCCGCTCGATCTCCACTTTCAACCTGTCGACCTGCTGCAAAGGCAGCAGTCTCATGTGTTCGCCGATAGACCAATGTCTGTTGTTGTTGCCCCAATATCTTCGTCACTCGAGCTTGTATTAGTGCATTGAGATCCTCTTACGCCAATGTCACTGTTGTGAGCCATCCAACGTCTTCCATCTTCTTATTCGGATGTAGGCTACACTCCCACAGACGGCGCCAAAATGGTCCTGCCCGAATAAGGGAAGCTGGAAAGCTGGGGATGGAGCGACTACTGACGGGATGAAGACCTCAATCCTGCAAAACAAAACCAAACCAGGAAGGGATCCTTGACGTTGACCCTCCGACGCTCAAGTTAGAATCAGGAAGAGAGAATGAGTAATCAAGAAATAGATAAATCTTGCCTTTCCTTATACATGACGTACCCTTTTATACCTTTCTTTATGATCGTTCATCTGCCCTTATTTAATGATATTAATTGCCAGAGGAAGGTTTCTTTGTCTTGACTTCTTCATATCCAATAACAGACAGAGTGTTCTCATTTATTTTCTCGTCCCCTCCTGTGTGACGTCATTTCTTGCACCGGATGGGCGATCCGAGCGGCTCGTTTTCCTACTGACCGAAACAACCAGCTACGGGTTTGTCTATTCGTCCGACCGGCCCATGATGGTCATTCGTCTGACCGGCCGGGTGATCCGCTCGGCCACTCCTTTGCCGACCAACATAACCAGACCGACATAACCAGACAGCCATCTTTAGTCGAGGTTCTTTCCGTAAGACTTTGACCGACACCATGTCAATCGACCCGTGACAAGTGGGTTCTCCCTTATCGCCGTATCACCGATACTAATACCAATACTAATAATCATGCTCAAGCTTGGTAACCTTGGATAGGAGAAAATTACCCATAGCGGAAATAAGACAAAGTGACATATTGAAAATCCTGTCCTAGAATTGGCATATGCCAATATTGAAAATCCTAGGAGCATGATCGGATTGAGAGGTTTTGTTTGTAGAACTGTATTGGATTTCAGATCAAGACCAGCAAAGAAATAACCATTGCAAAAGGTGAAATTATCAGCAAAACACAAATAGAAAGACAGAAATATACCACCTTATTTCATGGAAACTAGACATGTATTCCCTAGATTTCTCTCTCAGACAGCTCACAACTCCTTTCACCTTTTATGAAACTCAAAAAACGGATGAGGTTACGACTGTTAGAACTATATTCCCGTTTTTCAAATTGCTCCTCAGCATTGGCCAATATCAGATATCATGAATAGCTTTATAACCATTCCACACCTATGCTTCCAACATATAGGCAAATTGTCTTAGCACTCTAAGGAGGCACTGCTCATAGCACGGCTATTACGAGAGAACTATGATAAAAGGATTCCCATCTTCATCCTCATCAGTAAACCCAGAATTCACTAAAATTCCTTTTGTTTAACTAAAAAATCCGACAAAAGCGCACACTATCTGTGTTCATTATTTTTTTTTTGAAGGATTCCTTTTCAAAAGGACATGTTCTCGCATCAACATGATCTCAAACACGTTTGATTCTACAGTGCAATTGTTTACATAAATTTGTAGATGCCTTTTTTTTTAATCTATAACAAGCTCACGTATACTTTTCACTACTACGTAACACCAGAATCAAATTCCACAAGCTAAAGACATGGTGCAGCAAAGAATATTTACTTTGAATAAATAAAATAAAAGGGGTAGTAAGTAAGCTTCCAATAAAATCTATTGTAAGATCCAAATAGCTAATAGTTCCTGTATATCAGTGGAGAGATCTGGATAAATATCTTAAGTTGTTTGCAATTGATTGCAACGGAAAAATAAAAAATAAACCAAAAAATTATGCAATTGTCATCTAAACTCCAATTGGACCAATTCATCAACTAATCTAATTGTAACAAGTTCTAAGTTGTATGATGACTTTCATTACTTGGTTAAATTTCATAAGCATTCACGCTAAGTTTGCTAGAGCCCTGCAATGCGCTCAAGGAGCCACAAAATTTAAGGCAAACAACATACGAATACGATAATAGCCGACTCAACAACAAAGGAGTGAACTAGGGGCATCACTGAAGCAAGGGCAACCAAATAACTCTAAAAGACAACCAATCGTACAAAACCTACAGAGATGTCATAATCCCTAGAACTAACCCTGTATTTTCGTTGACAAACGAAAAGAAGATGAATCAATGATCCAAACCGTAACTGATCAGGATGGAGATCCAGGAAAACACGATCACACGGCTCAAAGACCAATCCACCCGTCGATCTCGCCTAGTTGAGTTAGACAGAATCAAATAAACACCGATGTCAAGAGTTTGAGGACTGACCCGCGAAGTGTGTGAGAAAGAGAGAGAAAAATGGACGCCGCAGCCTCCGCCACCACTTCCGTACGACGCTACTGCTTAGGGCTTTCGCCGTCGCCGCTGTCGCAAGGGAAAGGATTAAAACATCTCGAAGTCGGGGGAGGGAGGACTAAAATTTCCTCCAATCAAGGCACCCTTATAACAGTTTGAATTTAAAAAATATTCTAAAATTTTTTAAAATTAAAAAAATAATAATTATAAATTTTACCATAAACTTTTAAAAGTATTATATAGACTAGAGAGAATAAATAGCTTCAATCATTTTATCTCGATCAAGTGTGCATCATTAATTGTACAGTGAAAATCTTAGGTAGCGTTTGGTTCTCTCCTAGGAATCGGAATGGGAATGGATATCATAGTATTGTGGAATGAGAATGAGTATGAGTTTGGGTATAATTCTTAAAAATAATGTTTGGTTAGTTGAATATTTTCAATCGGAATGAACTTAAATTCCCTTTTTTACCTTAGAGAAAAATAAGAAAGAATTAGATGGAAGATAAAGTTGAATGTGAGAGAAACATATGATGAGAGAGAAAGTGTGATTAGAGAGAAAGTATGATGAGAAAAAATGAAGAGAGAGAAAGTGTGATGAGAGAAAATGAGGAAAGAGAGCGTGATAGGAGAGATTGAGAAGAAAAAAAGTATGATGAGAGAGAAAGAGTGATGGGAAAAAATGAAGAGAGAAAGTGTGATGAGAGAAAATGAGAGATTGAGAAGAGAAAGTATGATGAGAAAATGTGATGAGAGAGAAAGTGTAATGGGAAAAAAATAAAGAGAGGGAAAGTGTGATGAGAGAAAATGAGGAGAGAGTGTGTGATGGAAGAGAATGAAGAGAGAGAAAGTGTGATAAGAGAAAATATGGAGAGAGCGAGAGAGTATGCTAAGAGAGACTGAGGAGAGAGAAAGTGTGATAAGAGAAAATATGGAGAGAGCGAGAGAGTATGCTAAGAGAGACTGAGGAGAGAGAAAGTATGATGAGAAAATAAAGAGAGAGAAAATAATGAGAGAGCGTGTGTGTGATGAGAGAGAATATAGAGAGAAAATGGTAGAGAATGTGTGATGAGAGAGAATGAGGAGAGAGTGTATGATGGAAGAGAATGAAGGGAGAGAAAGTGTGATAAGATAAAATATGGAGAAAGAGTATGGTAAGAGATATTGAGGAGAGAGAAAGGATGATGAGAGAGAAAGTATGATGAAAAAATGAGGAGAGAATGAAGAGAGAGAAAATATGAGAGAGTGTGTGTGAGGAGAGAGAATATAGAGAGAAAATCGTAGAGAATGCGTGATAAGAGAGAACAAGAAGAGAAAGTGAAATGAAATAAAAATTGAACAAATATACTAAAGGTATTTTCATCCAAAACTTAATTCTTATTCCCATTCCATCAAAACCTAAGGGAGGGAGTGGGTTTCATCTATACCCAAATTTTTTGGTTTCATTCCTAAATCTTGATTTCATTCTCATCAACCAAACATAAGGTTTGGGAATGAATCCATTCCCTTATTCCCAAACCTCTAAACCAAACACCACCTTAATTCAAATTCGACTCTACATTAGGGTTGTATAAAAAAATGGAAAATCGAAAACTAGACCGGGATCGTTAGCTTATCAGTTTCGATTTACCGATTAACCGGTTTTAACCGATTAACCAATTTTAACTGGTTCTGATTAATTGGTTTTTACCGATTTACTGGTCCATTCCCGATTTAGGATTTTTTTTACCGGTTCAATCGGTAAACCGGTAAAACCAAGAATCGACAAGTTTTCTTTAGAGAATTTTTAGTTGGGCCTTTAGTTAATTAGTTTGTAAAAAAAAAAAGTCCAATAACCCACTCCACTAAGTCCACTTACCTAAGCCCTATTATGTTACCGGTTCTCGGTTGGAACTGATTAACTGACCGGAACCGGTAACAATACCGATCGGTTAACCGGTTTTACATAAAATGTGGTAAATCAGAATTAACTAGAATAGATAAACTAGTTAACCAACCGATAGAACAGGCCTACTCTACATTCATAACTCTGATATTTTACTATCCATCTATTTGAGATGATTAATCCAAAGCTTATTCATAGTAATCTTCCTCTACTATGAACTTCTCATTTTCAAATACCTTCGGAGGCGGAAAAGTCTATTACAAGTAGAGTCATCAATTTGAGTTGGGTCCGTCGAGTTGGCCCATCCTGTCAAACAATTTAAGCCGATTGTGTTAGAAATTTAGCAACCCAAGTCCATCGTAGATCGACCTACCTAGACCCACGACCCGCACGAGTTAGCTCGTGACAGGCTTGGGTTGACCCGCAAATTGAGAAACACATGTAAGCAAAATTTTATGTTAATTTATTATCTTTTTATTATAATTTTAAAATAAAAATGGTATTTTTTTTATCAAATATGAGTACTCATTTGTATTTATTTATATTTAAAATACATATTTTTGGATACATTTGATTAATGAAACCTTTCCAAACTAAACGTCAAAGATATGAAACCTTCTTTAATTTTTTTTTAAAAAAAATTATGAGTCCACTTAACTCGCAACCCACCTTGGATTATGTTAGGTTGGGTATTTCCCAACTGCCACGATGACGGATCACCCCACCCCACCTGCCAAATTACTGACCTACCATAGGCTGACCTAGCCCGCCACGGGTTGGCCTATCTTATAACTCTAGATACAAGCTTGGATTATAAGAATACGCTAAGAAATGAAAATGCAAACACAAATGAAATTAAAAATGACTTTATAATCAAAATCTTACTTTGCTAATCTCTTGTTGCTTGGAAATGTCTCTTGTTGATCCAGAAATGTAATAGTACTTTGCTCTAAAACCTCCAAGAACCAGTGGCGCCTTCTAATCTCCACGAAACCCCTTTTCTAGAGTTGCAATCGAGTAGAAATACGACTATCAATCCATTGGCTTTACTCACTAATTTGACTGTCATTTGGATCAGACCATTCAAATCAACAGAACGGTTCTTTTTTGTTAGGATCGTTCGTACTCGGCTAGAGAGGGGGGTGTGAATAGCCGACCCCAAATCGTCGTTTCTTTCTACAAAATGTGTTAGCGCAGCGGAAAATACAAAGAAACGAAAGAGATCGGAGATTAGGGCTCCTACTCCTCGGCGTGTCCGTAAGGTGGACGAGTCCAGTCAATCCATCTGTGGATGAGTCCCCGGAGAACCGGCTAATACAATATACTCCTTGTGGGTGGAGAAACCTCGCCACAAACGTTTGCAACAGCAAACAAAGAGTACAAGAACAGTAAGAAAAGCAATACAATATGAATACAATAGCACTCTACCAATTGCTTGCTTTCTTGTCATTGGAGGTGAAGCGGCAACTTCACAACCCAAACGCAACCAGTCGACGGAAGCTCACGCGAAGCTTGGGCGAGCTCAATCAAAGCTCGGTTGAGCGAAGCTTTAGCGTGACAAGTTCAAGGAAAAGAAGAAGTTATTGTGCGGCCTCAACCCTTTATACTGCGAAGAAGGCGGTGAAGAAACTGGCGGTTGCGTCAGCTAGAACCTGATCGATGCGTGGACCGTCGGGGAAAAACCGCTTGTTGGTCACGATCGGTCCATGGACCGATCGGAACCTCTGATCGGTCGTGGGGACCGATCGGGCCTGTGATCGGTCCCGGACCGATCGAGCTTTCACGAGTTGCCCAACTCTGCGTGCAGAATCTGATCGATCCGGACCGATCCCGCGTCTGATCGGTCCCGCACCGATCAGAGGCTGATCGGTCCCCAGACCGATCAGTAAGCCCACAGAACCATGATCACCTTCTGTTTGTCATCTGATCGGTCACCAGATCGATCAGATACACAAACGTATCGCTGGATCGGTCCCCGAATCGATCCAGCCACTGAAATCAGAACTTCTGATTTCCCCTTCCGGAAAATCAGAAACTCCTAATAAATTCAAGAAAATTCCAAAAATTACGAAACTTTGAGGATACATTCCTCATATCATACACTATCATGGAAAAATAGTTTTCTATGAAAATAACTTCCATTTTTCAATCTTGATACAAAGTTCAAAAACTTTGAAATAGTTCAAGTTTAACTCAACTTTGTATCACAATGTTCAATGATGAATGCAATCACTAGGAAAGCTTCATCAAGGTTTTTCAAATCAATTTTGAAATGATTTTAAAACCCTTTAATTTAGGATCATAATCTTAGGACTATATGTACATGACTTGTACACAAGTTTTCCCTATGATCCTCCATTTCTTGAATTAGGCTCATCTAGGTACAAGAACTATGCACCTTGATCCTAACTCATGATCCTAATATCTCACACACATCTAAAGTGTATCAAACACATCCATGTCAATTTTGATGTGAGATATGGGTTTAGGTATCTTAGACTAAGGTCTCATGCATTTTCTAAACACAAATTTGATCTCAATATCAAAATGTGTTTTTCATCCTTAAATCAATTCAATTGATTACTAATGCAAGAGATGATGACATGGCATAAAATGGTATCATAAATGAAAACATGTGAGGGCAAACAATCATGGCAAGATTTAGCATAAATAAATATACCTAGATTACCTATCTAAGTATCCTTAACCACTTGGCTAACTTCAAATTTAATCCTAGATTGCCCCAAAATGCTAAAATCCTAATTTTGACACTTCTTGAACTCTAGATTAATTCATGCCACTTAAAGATCAAATTTATCCTCAAAACTTGGCATGTTTCATTTTTCCTCGAGAGTTCTCTAGATTTTCCCAAATTGTGCCAATTGAGATTAAAAATGAAATTTCCAATCTTTAGGCACATTTAACTCTTCAAAGGAGTAAATGATAATTCCATTTCATTTTCAAAAGTTCTCAAAACCTTGAAAATGCTCCTTGAGTGTCAATTTCCTCAAAGTTGGGTTAACTACCCTTCTAATCGGAGTTGACACTCTCTAACCCATCTATGGGGTAGAGAAGATGCTCCTAGGAACCCAATACATATTTGAGCTCATTGGGTTCACTAAATATTCACTAGGGATAACTTCCCTAGCAACCCTCCTAATGACCCTCTTAGGCTTTGAAGCCTTGGTCATTTGGGACTCATCAAGATCAACTCTAGGGGTGACTCCCCTTGTGACCTTGGTGGTGGTCTTCCTAGCCCTAAGTTTTGTTCCATAATCGAATGGAACATTGTGGTAAGTGGGCTTGACCACTTGGGACTTAGATTTATGACCCAAACCTTTCTTGTCCTGGGACTTTTGACCCTTAGGCCCTAGAGTTGACTTCTCTAAATTTTTAAGGCCTTTTTCTAGGGTATCAAGCCTTGACCTCAAGACTTGATTATCCTTTTCTAATACCTCAAGTTTTGATTTGTCATTCTTTCTTGAGGTGTTCCTAGGTATGTGTCTAGTTGATTTAGGGTTTCTACCTAGGTTTTCCTTAACCTTAGAAGTGTTAATCCTAGGGTTAGCATTCCTAGTAGTATCCCTATCTAGGTTGACATGTTTAGCACCTAAGCACATGCATTGATTTTTAGTGTTAACATGCTTATCATTATTGACTAATGCAATAAGACTACTAGCATGCATCCTACTAGAATTGCAAGAATGAGCTTTAAATGTTACCTTAGGGTTTGCCTTAGCTCCCCCTTTACATGTGTTTGGCCTCTTGTCCTTGTGAGGTTGCCTCCCCCTTGGACATTGACTCCTATAGTGTCCCCGTTGCTTGCATTGGAAGCACACCACGTGCTTCTTGCTCTTGCATGTCGGGACTCCGGCTTCCTTGACCTTTGGTGCCGGTGGAGTCTTTCTAACCCTCTTTGAACACTTACTCTTGTAGTGCCCAAACTTCCTACACTCAAAACACATTATGTGTAATTTGCTTGAAATCACAGTGTTTGAGTTACCTAGGGTTGTGGATGTGGATGAGCTTTCTTCTTCATCCCTTCCGGAGGTAGATGCCTCTTCTTGCTCCGATCTTGAACAAGAGCTCTCCTCCTCTTCTTCCTTGGATGTTGAGTAGCCCTCAACTCCCAATTTGCTTCCTCCATGATGTGAGCTGCTTGGCTCACTAGGCTCCTCTTCATGGAATTTTGTCAAATTGTTCCACAATTCCTTGGCGTTGTTGTACCTATCTATCTTGCACAAAACATTATTAGGTAAAGCAAATTCAATGATTTTTGTTACCTCGTCATTGATTTCGGATTGTCGGATTTGCTCTTTCGTCCACTCCTTCTTCTTGATAGGTTTTCCTTCCTCATCCATCGGAGGGGAAAACCCTTCTTGTACACAAAACCAATTTAACATATTAGTCCTAAGAAAAGACATCATCCTTACCTTCCAATATGTGAAGTTGTCGTGAGACTCGTAGAAGGGTTGAATCATGACATCTTCTCCATAGAGATCCATCTCTAGCCTGTGCTCCCCCGGGTGTTGATCCGTCGAAGAGCGGCCTCGCTCTGATACCACTTGTTAGGATCGTTCGTACTCGGCTAGAGAGAGGGGTGTGAATAGCCGACCCCAAATCGTCGTTTCTTTCTACAAAACGTGTTAGCGCAGCGGAAAATACAAAGAGAAGAAAACCAAACCTTAACACAAGGATGTAACGAGGTTGGAGATTAGGGCTCCTACTCCTCGGCGTGTCCGTAAGGTGGACGAAGTCGACCAATCCGTCGGTGGATGAGTCCCGGAGAACCGGCTAATACAATATACTCCTTGTGGGTGGAGAAACCTCACCACAAACGTTTGCAACAGCAAACAAAGAGTACAAGAACAGTAAGAATAGCAATACAATATGAATACAATAGCACTCTACCAATTGCTTGCTTTCTTGTCGATTGGAGGTGAAGCAGCAACTTCACAACCCAAACGCAGCAGCTTGTCGACGACTGGAAGCTCACGCGAAGCTTCTGAGGCGAGCTCAATCAAAGCTCAGTTGAAGCAGAAGCTTTAGCAGCAGAAGAACAGAAGTTCAAGGAAAAGAGAAGAAGTTCTTGTGCGGCCCTCGACCTTTATACTGCGAAGAAGGCGGTGAAGAAACTGGCGTTGCGTCATAGCGCTAGAACCTGATCGATGCGTGGACCAATCGGGAAGAAGCCTTCCATTCCGTCCCTGATCGGTCCATGGACCGATCGGCCTTCTGATCGGTCGTGGGGATCGATCAGGCTCTATGCTGTGGACCGATCGGAACTCCACAGTTGCCCAACTGCGTGGAATCTGATCGGTCCGGACCGATCCGCGTCTGATCGGTCCAAGGGACGATCAGCTCAACTGATCGGTCCCGGGCCGTCGGTAAGCCGAACCATGATCACCTTACATTTGTCATCGATCGGTCACGGATCGATCGGATACCTAACGTGTCATTGGATCGATGCGGACCGATCGAGCTTTTGCCCAAACCAAGTCCCAAACCTTCCAAACCAATATCCGGTCAACCTTGACCTATTGGTACATCATGCTTAGCATCCGGTCACTCCCTTGACTGCTAAGGCCCCACCAAGTGTCGGTCAATCCCTTTGACCCACTTGGACTTTCCTCTTCGTGCAGTAATCGGTCACTCCTATGACCTACTTGGACTTCCCATCACCGGATGTCCGATTACCCTTGATCCATCTGGATTTTCCCTTACCGGCTTCACTCACGGGACTTTCACCTAGCTTCACTTACTAGGGTTTTCACCTGCCTAACATCCCGTTAGGACTTTCCCATTTGGCTTCACTCACGGGACTTTCCAACCGCCTAACATCCCAGTTAGGACTTTCACTGCCCGGCTTCACTCACGGGACTTTCCACACCGCCTAACATCCAGTTAGGACTTTCCCCTGCTGGCTTCACTCACGGGACTTTCCACCTTGCTTAACATCCCGTTAGGACTTTCCCCTTGGCTTCACTCACGGGACTTTCCACACTGCCTAACATCCCAGTTAGGACTTTCCCACTGTCTGGCTTCACTCACCAGGACTTTCCCTCGTGCCAAGCTCCCTGCTTGGACTTTCCGCGTGCCAAGCTACCTGCTTGGACTTTTCCCCGTGCCAAGTCTCCATAGTTTGACTTTTCCAGTGCCAAGTCTCCATACTTGGACTTTTCGCGTGCCAAGCTCCCTGCTTGGACTTTTCCCAAATCACGGTCAACCAGGTCAACCTTGACCTAAGGTTGCACCTACAATCTCCCAAACACCTATTCTTGTCAAACATCAAGAATACAACTCTCTTCTCGTCAAACATCGTCAAACATCAAAACACAACTCGAGTCAGGTCAACTCGAGTCAGGTCAACCTTGACCTAAGATTGCACCAACATTTTTTACCCGGCCAATCGATTACTTGAAGCTCATTGATTGCTCCAATCGATTCCACCGTGTTCTATTTGCTAGCTACATTCTGTTAATCGATTTCTTAGCTACCAATCAATTACTCCAATCGATTCTAAGGCATTCTGTTTGTTAGAAATAAGCTGTCAATCAATTGCCCTAATCGATTGCACCAATCGATTACTCAAGCAGCAAGGCAAATCCAAAATTTTGGGTTTAGGGTTTGTCAAACGATTGTCACTTCCTAACAACCCTAATTTCAACCTTTTTCAACCTGAATTTGCATCTTTCTTGATATTTGATTTACCTCAACCTGCCAAAATTTCCTCTATCTAACTATTATCAAAATTGTGAGTGCACCATTAAGTCATCAAGTAATAAAAATATTAATCCATAGGGGCTATTGATTAAGCACTAGTCAATTTTATAAAACAAATTATCTAGACAATCTAAGGTTGTGTAAAAGTTCGAGAGCAAGAGATTGAGAGAGAGAGTTGAGAAAGCAAAAAGAGAAGGTTTGAGAGAGGGCTTAAAGCAGAGAAGGTCAAGGAAAGGCAAGTGGCTAAAGGGAGAAGTTGGAATTGTGAGGAACAATTCTAGAATTTCGATTTCATAATGATGTTAGTTGATGTCCTATGTTTTGTTCACCTCATTACTTCTATGTTTACTCACTTATAGGGATTCTATTCAAATTACTGATATGAACTCATAAAGGTTACACCTAAGTGCTTACTCCACTTTTAATGCTATTAAGTAAAGTGGTAACATAGAAAGTCTGATTAAAGGGATACCTCCTATCACATGAGAATCCTCGATCATATAGTCTAGATTACAAAAGTCACTTCCTAACATTAAATTTGGGAAACCCCATCAAATTCTAATTAGCATGTTTACATCAATTTCAATGCTATTAAATAGAGAAGCAGGCTCAAACCCTTTTATGTAGTATGTGAGGCAAGTGTCTCAAGCCCACAAATTTGAGGGACGCCAAAATCTTTATATAAAAAAAAACTAATATAGACTATATAGCTATGTCCATGCACATCCCATCATGATTATTACTTAATGGCCCATGAGTGAGATTGAAGTCCACTATCATTCAGCAAATTGGGAATACTTCAAAGGGCATCTGAGCGAGCACTTCTCATTCAACTTCAAACATATTTCATATTTGGAATTTATTTTTTTAATCTCCCAAAATTTTAAAATTAGGTATTTCTTCTCTATTTTTATTGTTTACATAAAATATTTAGATATCCTCAATGACAATAGTAGGTTGTGTGTTGTTAATTTGTTATGGTTGTACTTCACTCATTAATTAGAAAAAAAATTGTTTTGAATGTAAAAAAAATGGAAAATGGACAAAGGATCTTGACAAAAACAAATTGATAGCTTACAACAGTAGCAGAGGTTAATATAGTTGACTCTTTTGAGTTATGACCATTGTAATTAAATTTGTTTGAAAGTCTATAGTCTAGTTCGATTCAAATGGGTATACTTGTAGCAATGATGTGGTACTTTCTCATTTTACACACAATGACATCCATACAAAATCTTCAAATTCTTTGTTTAAGCCCGCTATAATTTTTAAGATTAGATAAAAAAATATGATTATGATTTAGTTGTTGGGAATATGCCCATAAAACAGATATTTATTATTAATTGTTGGATTAAATAAAGCATTTATTTTATTGTTTGATTGTTTTATGCTTACTTATATAAAAATGAATATCTATATAAAATCCATAATATATTGTTGTAACTATGATTTTAGTATATAAGATTGTTATATACAAGAGGATTAAAATCATAGATAATATATTTAAAATGCCCATGATTAATTAAGGTATGATCTTTAATTGGTAATCATAAATGCAATTTGCTAACATTATGAATATGATAGTCTTATCCGGGCAGTCAGTGTAATGACACTAAGCAGAGGCATTTTATATAATATGATTATATAGGACAAGGACCAGATGTGATTTAAGTATCTATGTTTAAGTACCATTATAAAGACTCGAATCAACATCGCTAAGATGATCATATGTAGATCAATCTAAATCCTGAGTTGTCATAGACTCCTTGTTTGTATTAACAGGTCTCTTGATTTGTTTGTTAAAACCTATTTTAAATAATAGGTGTAACACTTACATTTTGGAGACTCAGTTATACATTCAGCTGGGAATATGATTTATAGATACGGAATTCGTAACTTCCGAAAGGATGCTAAAATGGTTATCTTGAGTGTTGATTCTAACACTTAATAGTTTGAGCACTCTAATTCATAATTAGATTATGAATTAATTGTTCACTAGTGAATCAATGGTACTTAAGGTTTTAGATACAAACAGAGAGGTAAACGATAATTTCACCCAGCTCTATTTGTGAACCATGAACGGAGGGTTGATCGACAGATAATGATTATATCAATGGACTGTTCAAATCTTTTGAGTAAATATGTTCCATAATTCTCAAGAGTGCAATTCCGGATTTTAGTGGAATAATCTTGAAGTTAATAAATTAGATAATTAATTAAAGAGCTTTAATTAATTTTATCTAAATTTATTGGAGCTTGGAATTATGGGTCCATGGTCCCCAAACCATCTTTGTATAATCATGATGGATACTTTTAAATAATTAATTTGATTAATTATTTATTCTCACAAAATTTATTAACTAATAAAATTATTTTAACTAAAGGGAATATTCTATTTATAATTTGATTACAAATAAAATATAAAAGAAAGAAATCAAATGTTCGAATATTCTATTTGTAATTTGATTACAAATAAAATATATACGAGAGAGAAATCAAATATTTAGATATTCTATTTGTAATTTGATTACAAATAAAATATAAAGGAGAGAAATCAAATATTTGATAATATTATAAATATTCTCACAAAATATAATACACGTTCCCCTTTTTTCTCTCCCACTCTATAATACACGTTCCCCTCTTTCTCTCCCACTTTTATATGCACGTTCCCCTCCCTCCTGTGCTATATAATACATGTCTCTCTCTCTCTCTCCCTGAAAGTGGAAGATAATTTTTGGTAAAAAATTCTATAGTTGATTTTTGTGAGAAAAGTTAGAAGAGTTAGCCCACACTTTTGTCCATCGGTTGATTTGAAGAATTGGTGAGGAAGATCGTGGAGTTGAAAGAACTTCGACGACCTACAAATCTTAGACACAAACTCAAGGTAATGATTCTATTTTTTTTAGAAAATTATAAATAAAATATTATAATGTTTGTATGTTAAATTATAAGAGAATTTATAAAAGTTCTTATAATTAAACAAGATCACTTGTTCGATCTAAACAAAATTATTTTGTTGTGAAAAAATTTTAAAAGGCGTTTAATCTATTTTTCACATCTTCTGTTGCACATCAAACAGTTAAAAACCAACATTGGTATGATGGTATTTACATGTATTATGATTTAATGAATTTTTCCTGCATTTAGATGTTGGAAGGATTTTAATCTATAAACTGTTGGTGTAGATTAACATTTATGTTTTTAGCAATTATACCTTCTATAAGAAAACAATTGTCTGGAGTAAGAAAAAAGAAGAAAGAATAATAGGAATAAACTTTAATTTAGAGTCAAGCAGGAAGTCTTCAATATCTATGCAAAGGTCGGCGGCTCAGAAAGATTTTATCAAGATGTCATCGACATATACCTCCATATTACTGTCAATCTACCATCGAAACAACTTATTCATCAATCTTTGATTAGTGGCGTCGATGTTCTTCAGTCTGAATGGCATGACATTATAGCAGTATGTCCTGTCGATCGTAATGAAGCTGACCTTCTCTTGATCTTCACAAGCTAGCGGCACTTGGTGGTAGCCATAATAGGCGTCGAGCATGCATATCAGCTCACAGCCCGCCATGGAGTCTATAATTTGATTTATTCGGGGAAGAGGATAAAAGTCCTTCGGGCATGCTTTGTTTAAATTGTGAAAGTCAATGCAAACTCGCCACTTGTTGCCCATCTTAGAGATCAACACGGCGTTGGCAAGCCAGCTCAGAAATTGCACCTCGCAGATGTGATCGGCTTCTAGTAATTTCTCTATCTCCGTTCGAATGATTTGATTCTGCTCCGAGCTGAAGTCCCTCTTTCTTTGTTTCATCGGTCGAGCGTTCGATCAAACGTGAAGTTCGTATTGAGCCATGCTCAACGAGATGCCCAGGAGCTCGTGTGTCGACCAAGAGAACACATCATGGTTTCGCCTAAGACAGGTAACCAACTCTACCTTCTTCTCGTCTTACAGGTAAGTGGCGATGAATATGGTGGCTTCCGACCTGCTAGAATGGATCTGAACCTCCTCTTTTTCATCATAAACTAGCGTAGGCGGTTCCTCCATGATTGTATTCACCTCCAGACACTGAGCGACTTTTGCCTCTACCTTGACCATCTCGACGTAGCACCGTCGAGCGGCCAATTAGTCACCCTTGACTTCACAAATCGCATTGTCCACCAAAAATTTGATCTTCTAGCAAAAGGTGGACACTACATCGTGAAACTCGTTTAAGGTTGGTCGACCCAATATTACATTGTAGGTGGACGACGTATCAACCATGATGAAGTTTGTGGTCCTTGTCCTCTTGAGAGGATCCTCTCCAAGTGATATGGCCATACTGATCTGGCCGATCGGCAATACTTCATTACTTGTGAACCCATATAGCGGGGTCGTCATGGGCTGCAATTCGCTCCAGTTGATTTGCAGCTAGCCGAACGACTTCTTGAAAATGATATTCACCAAGTTGCCTATATCCACAAAAGTTTGGTGAATAGTATAATTAGCTATTACCACTCGGATAATCAAGGCATCGTCCTGAGGGATCTCCACTTCCTCAAGGTCACGAGGGTCGAGACTGATCTCTGGTCCTTTGGCTTTCTCTTTGCTACATCCTACAACATGTATCTCCAGTCGTCGGACATGCGACTGATGTGCGTAGATTGTATACACTTGTTTAACTTGTTTTGATGCATATTCACATATTTTGTGCATGCTTTATCTATGCATTTTCGTACTTCCAGCTTTACTTTTAGCATATTTACTCTTTTTCTTCGGAGATATACTTTTGTGCATTTTCTGTACACAGGAGTCGTATTTGATGAAGGATTTATGATCGTGGCCAGATTTGCAAGCAAACCAAAGGAGGAAGGCACCATCCTTATGTGCCACACGACCCTGCCATGGGGGGTTGCCTAGGCCGTGTGAGCATCACCACCCGTGTGGCTGCAACAGGAAAGGGAGTGGCCATGGCCGTGTGAGTTTCACACAGTCGTGCCAAGTTTTAAAGCCAACAGAGCCAGGCCGTGTACACCACACGACCTTGCAAGCCCTCTAGAGCTGAAGCAGTGCACAACCGTGTAGATTTATATGGCCGTGCAACATTTTTAGAGGTTAAGAACGCCCTGGCCGTGTGCACCACACGACCGTGCAGGAGCTCCAGAGCCGGAGGCAGTGCAGGCCGTGTAGATCTACATTGTCGTGCAAGGGGAGCAGTGGCAGAGCATGCCACGACCGTGTAGATCTACACGGCTTGCACTACCTCTGGCTCTAGAACTCCTGCACGGTCGTGTGATGCACACGACCAGGGCGTTCTTAGCCTTTGGAAATGTTGTACGACTGTGTATATCTACACGGTCGTGCACTGCTTCAGCTCTGGAGGGCTTGCAAGGTCGTGTGGTGTACACGGCCTGGCTCTGTTGGCTTCAAAACTTGGCACGACCGTGTGAAACTCACACGACCATGACCACTCCCTTTCCTGCTGTAGCCACACGGGTGGTGATGCATGCTCACACGACCTGAGCAACCCCCCATGGCAGGGCTGTGTGGTACACAAGGATGGTGTCTTCCTCCTTTGTCCATAGTAAATTTTTGCCTTAGACATTAATTCTTCTCCAAAATCGACTCATGTGTACAGAAAATGCACAAAAGTATATCTCTGAACAAAAAGAGTAAATATGCTAAAAACAAAGTTGGAAGTACAAAAATGCATAGATAAAACATGCATAAAATATGTGAATGTGCGCCAAAACAAGCTAAACAAGTGTATATAATCTATGCACATCACACCCCCGGACTTAAACTTTTACTTGTCCTCAAGCAAAAAATACTACAATCTAAATTCATATGTTCTATAACACACTCATATCCCGAATGCATTTTCTTAACTCTATCAAAAAGTTTCATTAACAAGTATGATCATGGAAACAAGTCAAGAATGGCTCAAGCATAAGTATCTTGTGCACAGTGCAGTAAGTAACTCAAAACCCTTCAAGTTTCATCTTCGTCCAAGTCAAGTCGTCATCAAATTTGAGTTCTTAATGTCTTCGATGATAGACACGTAACCGGTAATAGGCACTTACATGCCACACACTTGGTTCATATTTCCCAATCAACCCAAGATCTCAAAGGCGTGCTCAGTCTCAAGAGAAGCTAAGCAGTCATTTCCCCAGTAATCTAACTCGTTCTCAAAGTGGTGACTTGCTAGATTCTACTCACGACAATTGTTTTTTTATATCCCTTATTCATTTTTTTTTCCTTTTTTTCACACTTTTTTTTTCATAAGTATTTGCATTGTGCAAATCTTATTCACAAATGTACTTTTAGCACAAATGTTGGAATATTTTGATTTTTCCAAATGAGCTTACATGATTTGAGCCTCATCCAGTAACCAAAATGAAGTTTCAGAAATCACCATGGAAATCAAGTACTGAACAAACAAGATGAATCATGATTATTTCAATGATATCAACAATCCAAGCTCAAGTATAGTGAAGTGAAGATAAGATCCTTAAGGTCAAGACAAAACTAAAACTTATCTCTATATGATACTTAGCTTATATCATGCTACCCAAGATAGAGAAAAGAAGTAAACTAAACATACTACTAGCATCATTTACAACATCATGAATCAAGATAATAAACGTGTTAACATTTTCACTTAAAGACAAGAAAGCATATAAATGAAGTTTGATGTTCTCAAGACATATGCCACAAAGTTTTCAAAAGACCGTCAAGTGACTATCAAAAGCAAACAATCAAAGCAAAACAAGAACAAATGCAAAACAAAATAAACTACAGAACAAAACAAAAAAATTTCAGGTCCCCCCCCCCTCCCCAGACTTAAACTTTTCATCATCCCGATGAAACCAATATGGTGGAGGAGGTGGTAAATCAAGAAATTCAGGAAGGGGAAAAGGAAAAACCTTAATAAACCACTTTACTTCATCTCTAAAAAACTTATGATATTCAAACAGTTTATCTATATCATCCTGCAAAAATTTCATAAAGCCTCTAAAATCTTCATGAAATTCCATTTGAGCCTTATAAGAATTCATAATTCTAGAAATCTTTTCACACAATTCTCTTTCACTTTTAAAACATTCTTGCAATTTTTAAAATTGTTCCTCTTCCATGTGCTCTTTACTTGCAATAAAATTGCTAGTCGAATCCAAATCATTATGAATATTGTCCAAAATAGAATGAAGTTCTTTGAAATTAAAACCATGATCATCACGACTAGTCGAAGGAACATTTCTTGAAACATAATTTGACAACAATTTTGATTGTCGACTTGCTAATTTTAACCGCCAGTTTTCCTTATGAATAGTAGTGAGATCATGATTGGGCAATCTTAAAGGGAAATTGTTCTTAATAAGAAGACTATATCCATGTTCTTTACGTCGTATCATCTTTATTGTTAAACATGAATTCAAGTCTAATCTACAAGAATTATCAATCATTTCTAATTCACTCAAATCACACCTTAAAACCAAAGCTATTTGAGTTAACAATCCTCCTAAAACAATGGATGTAGTAGAATCTGATTTTCTCAATTTTACCAAATGCTTAAGAAAGAAATACCCAGAATTAATTTCAACATTTCCAACCATTGCCCACAAACAATACAAGTCCACAAGTCTTACTAACCCCTCTTTATCCTCTCTCCCAAATATAGTATTTTTCATAACTAAATAAATATATCTAAAAATAGAATTAATAATATGAAGAGCTCTAGAATTGTGAGGGTTAAAAGGTGATTGTTCAAAAATTTGTTGTCAAAAACATGAATTCATAAATTTAGGTAAAATCATACACACACCATCCCTTGGCAATTCATAACAAATATTAAAATCACTTAACGTCCATTCATAATCTTCATTAAATAATCAAAATTTTAGTTTCCCCTCACCTTGACATTATCGAATGTTATAGAGCCTAAAAATTCAAAAACAATTCTGGGATAAGTAGGATATTTCATATTCATTAACTCACTCCAACCTATTCGTCCAAATAACCAATCTACATCATCCTTAAACCCCAATGCTTCCAAAGTTGTATCATCCATAAATTTAGTGCTCAAAAGAGGACGTTTACATAAAGAAAAATATCTAAGTTTCTGTTCATCGTTCGAAAAAATGATATTAAAGTTGTTAGAGATACCTTTGAAGCATGAGTTTCTTTCTTTCGTTGCAATCATCTTTTCCTTCTCTTTTCTTGTGGATGAAATCTCCTTGATCACATTTGCTGTCACGCCCCAGAGGAGTCTCTGTCCGAAGAAATTTCGGCAGCATCTCCCCTGTACAGCGGACAATATGAAACTTTCTACATATCACATATACATCAGCCACAGGCGGCTGGAATGATAACAAAAAAATAAAGACAAACACCACGCAGTTAATAAAGATATCCATAACAATAGGACTCTGACTCAAAATCCACCCTACTCCACTACACTCGTAAAGCTCAAATCCAACGAACTCACCTCTTCTGCCGTCCAGGCAGGCATATAGTAGAATAAAAACCAAACCATCCAAAAGTCCATCAAACGGTAACAATCCGTACAATATCCATAAATAAAATCCAAAACAAAACTAAAACATAGTCTGATGGAAGAAAAACCAAAATAAAGCAAATAACAACCTAGTAGAGAACTAGCTCTACGTGCAGATGGGGGGCCAGCGACTGGAACTGCTCCGGACAGCCTCAACCTGAAAATATATCAACAATGGAGGCGGGGTGAGTCCAACACTCAGCAGGTACAACTGATATGCATAATAAAACAAATAACAGACAACACTAATCATGCGTACAGTCTCCTGAATATGAGGAGGATAAATGCAACTGAAATGAAATCAGAAGATAACTGTACTGACCGGATCAAAGTATAAAGGTAACAGGTCGTCAGACTGAGTGAGTATCCTGTATGCATGTCAATCAATGCATCCAAACAAATGCAACATATAAGTGCAGCAATCACAAGCGAATAAAAATGCAATAAATGCATATGTCAACCCCATACTCTGAAATCAATGCTCCTGTGCAATGACAGAGTAAACGGGATGCTGTCGGAGTACTCCTGTCCTGTGACCCCAAATCATAAATGGGGGAGCTCAATGCTCTCATCTCCCGGTACACGATGACGGGGAGGATATCTCTGCCGGCTACCACGCTGAGTCTCCTGACCAACGGAGCCAAACAAAGTCCACCATCTGCCGGCTACCACGCTGCTACCCTAAATGCCAACGGAGCCAAACAGAGCGCTGAGTCACCTGACCAACGGAGCCAAACAGCAGAACCGCCACACACCAGCCAGATATACAAATCCATGGGTGATGTGTGCAGTACATGTAACTGGCGATGAGCTCAACCAAAGTAGAGCCGACAATCGCACAGCATGCAATCATGATGCATGATACTAAACATGGCAATCTCATGAATAACATGGCATGATCCATATAAATAGATACAAAGTGTGTACCACAAGAAGACGTATCAAATAGAAGGTACACAAATCGAAGAGGGTATCAAATAAACCCTAGATCCAGAATATAACAGAGCATGTGGTTAGGTCACTACCTAAGGCATATGTGATCAGGTAGATAATATGCAGTGCAGAATAAATAAACAAACAACATGTACTAATCATGTAGTGACCAACCGAAATAAACAGGTAACACAATTACTGTTATATGTTAAACATATTATCATGCATATCAAAAGACATAAGTCAAAGTACCCGCCTCCGAAAATAGAAAGATCCAATCCAACTCCGAGATACTCGTCTCGAATCAGAGCCCTGTGTAAACAAATACATTTACTTTTATTTAGCTAGAATACAATAAATAGCTAAATAAATCCTAAATATAAATTT
The DNA here is from genome assembly GCF_018446385.1 of Zingiber officinale. Classification (NCBI taxonomy): domain Eukaryota; kingdom Viridiplantae; phylum Streptophyta; class Magnoliopsida; order Zingiberales; family Zingiberaceae; genus Zingiber; species Zingiber officinale. The sequence goes on along the minus strand of NC_055999.1, from coordinate 107,398,092 downwards.
AGAGATAAACTCTAACCCATCAATCTCAATCTACCTAAATTAAATCCAACGGTTAATTAGGGTTAAATTTCAACTACCTAACCCTAAGATTAGGGTAAAACCCTAATCCATATACACAACCCAAACCTACTCATATTCATCCATCTAAACAATCGAATCAAAACCATATTCTAAAGCATATATAAAATGCCCTACACCTTACCTCAAGTCAACCGAATCAAGTAGGAGGAAGTGGTGATCTCCAACAGTAACTTTCCATAGCAACCAACCTACTGTTGATGCTGGAACCAAGCAAATCCGCAACAAAGCAAACCCTAATTTGGAGTCCCCTCTTTGTCTCTCTGCCGGCAACTGATGGATGAAGAAGGAACCGGCAGTAAATCTCGGGGTTAGGCCACAGAAGGAAGGAATTCAACTAGAGTAGAAGGAAGGCGACCTGTGGTGTGCCAGCGTTGCTCTGTGAAATGGCAATCTAGGGCAGAGAAGTCTCGGCACGTGGAATCCCACGGCAGAGACCAGGGCAAAGGGGGCGGCCGCCTGCCGGCTGTGGTGACGGTGAGCAACTCCACAGTGAGAGAGTAGGTTTCCGACGATTGGGGTCGGCGTCGGCTTCACCTCGTCGGCGGCAGAAACTAGGGCTGAGGAGCGGCTGGCCGGCACTGCTCGGTCCAGAGAATCGGCCGGTGCTAGGGCTCAGGGTGGTCGACGGTGGCTAGGGCTGACGATCGGGCGTCACAGAGGCAGTGAGGAGGGGCGTCGGCGGTTAGGGCAAAGGGAGAGAGCTCGGGCGGCTGCTCGGTGCGCGAGGGAGAAAACACAGAAACGGCGCAGGGGAAAAAAAATAAAAAGAAAAAGAAATTTAAAAGGAAAAGGAAAAGGAATAAGGAATTTATAAAAGAAACAATTCCTCGTTAAAATGGGGTAGCCTAAACAGGCTTTTCCGGGTCCCATTTTTATCCCCGTTAACTCGTCCGTACGAGCTCCGAAAAATTCCCGAAAAGTATCCAAAAATTCCGAAAAATTCATTTATTAATATTCCCTTTTTTTTTCCCGGTATTTTACATTCTCCCCCACTAATAAAAATTTGGTCCCCAAATTTCAGTATCTACCATCAGCAAGTACTAATAACAAGTAACAATAATAAATGCTGAACGGTAAATTAAATCATATACCTCAAGTGAAAAGATGGGGTATCGAGCTCGGATCGTATCCTCGAGCTCCCAAGTAATTTCCTTATCCGAATGATGCTGCCATCCGACTTTAACCAGCCGGATAGTCTTGTTCCGCAACTGACGCTCTTTCCGGTCGAGAATCCGTACCGGAACCTCCTCATAAGTAATGTCAGGCTGAACTGGAACTGGAATATCTGTCAGCACATGCGTCGGGTCGGGCACGTATCTCATCAGCATGGATACGTAGAATACATCGTGCACGCCAATCAAGGACGGCGATACTACCAACTAGTGAGCTACTGCCCCAATCCTTTCTAAGATCTAGAAAGGTCCAATGTATCACAGAGCTAGCTTACCTCTGAGGTCAATCTCTTCACCCCTTTCTTGGGTGAAACTCGCAAAAATACCTGGTCACAAATGGAGAACTCTAAGAATCTCCCACTCCGGTCAGCGTAACTCTTCTAGCAGTCATATGCCTCTAACATCTTCTGTCCGATAGTATGGACCACTTTGCCTCACGTTGAGCTCTATGAGGTCCCAACAACTGGGCCTCTCGGATTCTCGTCCTGATTAACGACTGAGCAACTATGGTAACAAGACTACCCTGCTCGGTCTATCCCTGCTCCTCAAGGTCTAACTCGGAGAAACCCCGAATCAAGTTTGTTACCACTACTCAGTGGCAAACTAAAGTCCCTCTAGACTTCTGGCTAAGTGCATCGACAACCCCATTAGCTTTTCCCCGGTGATAACTAATGGTACAAATCATAATCTTTCAGAAACTCCAACCATCTCTTCTGTCGGAGATTAAGTTCCTTCTAAGTGAACCGATATTTGAGACTCTGATGGTCAGTGAAAATCTCAATGTAATATCGTACAGGTAATGCCGCCAAATCTTCAGGGCAAAAATAACAGCGGCCAACTCCAGATCGTGAACTGAGTATTTTCTTCTCAGGCTCCCTCAACTATCGAGAAGCATATAAGAATACTCTACCGTGCTGCACCAGAACAACACTCATACCTTGTAGAGACGCGTCGGTGTAGAGGACAAATTCGTCCTCTTCCGAAGGTAAAAACCAAAAATCAAAGCCGACACTAGTCTCCGCTTCAGCTACTAGAAGCTGGTCTTGCAATCCTCAGTCCAAGTAAACTTCACGTCTTTCATGGTCACGCGTGAAAGTAGCATAGCTATGCGGAGAAACCCTCGACGAAAGGTCTGTAATATCCTGCGAGTCACAAAAGACTGCGGATCTCCTACACTGATTTCGGCTGCTCCCAACCGTAACAACCTCTATCTCCTGTGGAACCACGGTACACTCCTACTGGTGACCGTGTGTCCCAAACATCATAACAAAAGACAATCCAAATCAGCACTACTGACAATCACATATAGATGTTCTCATCGAAACATCTCTAGATCTATGCAAGGGTGATGTGCGTGACTCACCGCGGATCCGAATTAGATCACAACATCGTCCACAAAGACAATGGAAACCTATCCAAACATCCTCGACAAACCAGGATCATCAGGCACTAAATACATCTAAGGCACTGTAAGCCTATATGGCAAAACCCAAGACACAAAATGTCTGTATCACAGATATTCCTATCCATAAGATCTCTGATAATAAGTCGAAAATCTGATCATCCATAACATAAATCACCAAAGAATAAATCCTCCAGTGTGAGAGCAACGCTCCATCACAGGAAACATCACATATGTGGGAGCAACGCTCTACCACAAGAAATCCTCAATATGTGGGAGCTACGCTCCACCACAAATAATCTGAAATAGGTATCTGCAATAAATATAGGAGCTATGCTCCACTACCAGCAATTCGTAATATGTGGGAGCAACGCCCCACCATAAAACAATATATAAGTGCACCAAGGCACCTAACTATCCAGCTAAAGACTATACAAGATCTCTCTACCACAAATCACTGTGGTTAACCTAGGCTATAACAACCTAGTAAACTAATCAAATCCATCATCAACTCTATCAGCATCCTAGTGGGTCATCCACTGATAGGAGAATTAGTTGATGGGTAAGTCCAACAATGACATAATGCAGACACTCCACATCCTGCATTCAGCATAAGTAAAATCATCATACTGCTACCAATGTATACACCTAGCACACATGCTCACACAACATATGTATGATCAACAAAATCCTCCAATTATTATACACCAAACATACTCACATCTCAGGTATATTCAGTATGATACATCCAACAATACATACCGAACACGTGTACAAAATCAACATCGGTAAAATCAACAATACACCTCAAACAGCACTCACATAACATATCATATAACCGACATATGCTTCCAATAAAACATACTAAACCCAGGTGCACTCACATATCAAACATAATAAAAAAGATACCTCATATACCACACCAAACACATATGTACATATCACAACTCAGATTAAATCGACAAAATGCCTCCATCCAAAACACCACCGATGTACTTATACTACATCTCGGATTTAATCAACAAGCTATCTTCAATAATACCTCCGGATACATACTCCGAACTACATATCTATAATCCACAAGGAGCCTTCAAACCATATCAGAACATGGATACATATACTACTTGCAAATGGACAGTCTACCACAGGACTCCTACAACCCAAAACAATCATGATATACATGCAACATAGACATGCAAAATCAGCATACCAGCTCAATCAAAGAGACCAACCTTATGTTACCAACACTCATGGGTTACGGTATATCTAAACAAAATTCATGCATATGTATCAAGCATGAATACATCAATCAAAAGCAACCCAAAATAAAGCAGCCTAATCATCCAGTAACAACCCTGCTCTAGGTTCAAAGGAATTGGTATCGGACAAGAAAGATATACACACCATGGTATAACATTGCAAGTCAATGTCATACACTACCAAGACTATATCTAATGGGGAAAATTTTATCATCATAAATCAAAATGTACTCTTCCAGTATACACTAGTAACGAGTGTATCCCATAAGTGTTAAGCAATTAGCTCTACACTTCCTTACATCAGCGGGGTCATATATCCCAATGCACCCTCTAAGTTATCCCACCAGATATATACAGTCCATGGTCAAAGTCTTCATGGAATAGGATACATCGATCCTCTATAACCTATCCAAGCCGACAATGATATACGGCTGAATCCGTCCTTTCCACGTCAGTACAAAGCATGTACTCAAATGTGCTCTAGATACATAACTAAGCACAAACAACCTAAAGGTTCAAACCTCTAAAAATAGAGTATGACAATCCTCTACTGATCAACCAACAAAACTAAATCAGTTCATGGGTCAATTCAACACTAATACATCATCTCAAACTAGAGAATGTCAATCCACATAATATCATATGAATAAATGTGTACGACCCAAAAGAAAAAAAACTAGAATTCAATATCATCAAGACACCCTCATTTTTTTTTTTATCCTCAAAATATCAGCCCACTAATATCAGATGAATAAGTCTCTACTCTCCATGAGGGTAAGTTAGCATTCAAAACATCAAATCATTATTTATCCACATAGTTCAATATCAGATGAAACAAATATCAATTTTATCATCCTGTTAACTAACCACAATTAACCAGATTTATTAAAATCAAAAATCTCATAGGCACATAAACTCTCTAGCTTCCAATTTATAATCTGATCACCAACTATAAACATCAACCTGTGAACACCATACATGATACTCACTATATCACCATCAATGACAACCCAAATAAAAGATCATCAAAATAGTTATCCACTAAAAGATCATCAACAACCACATAACATTTACTCTCTTAAATCATTAGAAATCAACACATCAAAATATCTGATCTCACAATATCCCTCAACCTCAAACCATTCTCAACAATGATCAAACATGGTAACTCCCCTAATGAACAATTTTTCATCATATCGGTATCCTAATATCCAAAAGATATGAGTATAAAACCTCCACTGGCTAAAACAACATAAATATGTAGGTATCATCCACTACCCAGCTAACAATAGCAGAGGCTGGTATGTGCCTCCATCTCCTACTAATAGTAACAGAAGCTAAAATCTACTGATGGTATGATGTGAAAAATCACCAGAGACTATAATCCTTGATCTCTATTAAGGTCAACCATGCTCAATGGCTAACTCATCACAAAAAAAAAAAATATGTGCTACAGCAACCAGACAGGTACTAAATAAAGAATGCTAATACATGTCATAAACTATAAAATTAAGCATCATACCTATATGCCGTCTGGAGATGTTCCGTCGCTGTCCAGTCCCCAAATTGACCTCAAAATTTCCGATCGAGAACAACAACGGAAATCCATATAAATCCGAAACGGAAATCCAAACCCAATCGTAATGGAAAAATCCATGTCACTCAAACAACTACACAGTTTGACTCGCAAACTTGGGCTAATCCAAAAATCCAGAATACCCAAAAACAGGTATCCGATAAATCACCAGAACACCGAAAGCAGGTATCATAACCCGCTCTGATACCAAATAAATTGGTATCAGATAAATCCCGAAAATCCAACACACGGAAATCAAATAAATATCGCCAAACTTTGGCGCGCTGATACCCAATAAACTGATATCAGATTATTCAAAGTATCCATAATACGAAAACAAAGATCATAAAAATCCAGAACACACAGCAAGTATCGTATACCTGCTCTGATACCACTAAATTGTCACACCCCAGAGGAGTCTCTGTCCGAAGAAATTTCGGCAGCATCTCCCCTGTACGGCGGACAATATGAAACTTTCTACATATCACATATACATCAGCCACAGGCGGCTGGAATGATAACAAAAAAAATAAAGACAAACACCACGCAGTTAATAAAGATATCCATAACAATAGGACTCTGACTCAAAATCCACCCTACTCCACTACACTCGTAAAGCTCAAATCCAACGAACTCACCTCTTCTGCCGTCCAGGCAGGCATATAGTAGAATAAAAACCAAACCATCCAAAGACCATCAAACGGTAACAATCCGTACAATATCCATAAATAAAATCCAAAACAAAACTAAAACATAGTCTGATGGAAGAAAAACCAAAATAAAGCAAATAACAACCTAGTAGAGAACTAGCTCTACGTGCAGATGGGGGCCAGCGACTGGAACCTCAACCTGAAAATATATCAACAATGGAGGCGGGTGAGTCCATCACTCAGCAGGTACAACTGATATGCATAATAAAACAAATAACAGACAACACTAATCATGCGTACAGTCTCCTGAATATGAGGAGGATAAATGCAACTGAAATGAAATCAGAAGATAACTGTACTGACCGGATCAAAGTATAAAGGTAACAGGTCGTCAGACCGAGTGAGTCATAATCCTGTATGCATGTCAATCAATGCATCCAAACAAATGCAGCATATAAGTGCAGCAATCACAAGCGAATAAAAATGCAATAAATGCATATGTCAACCCCATACTCTGAAATCAATGCTCCTGTGCAATGACAGAGTAAACGGGATCTGTCGGAGTACTCCTGTCCTGTGACCCCAAATCATAAATGGGGAGCTCAATGCTCTCATCTCCGAGTACGATGACGGGAGGATATCTCTGCCGGCTACCACGCTGAGTCTCCCGACCAACGGAGCCAAACAAAGTCCACCATCTCACGGCTACCACGCTACCCTAAATGCCAACGAGCCAAACAGAAGCGATCACGGCCGCCACCGAGTCGCGACCAACGGAGCTAAGAACCGCCACACACCATGGATATACAAATCCATGGGTGATGTGTGCAATACATTAATGGCGATGAGCTCAACCAAAGTAGAGCCGACAATCGACATGCAATCATGATGCATGATACTAAACATGGCAATCTCATGAATAACATGGCATGATCCATATAAATAGATACAAAGTGTGTACCACAAGAAGACGTATCAAATAGAAGGTACACAAATCGAAGAGGGTATCAAATAAACCCTAGATCCAGAATATAACAGAGCATGTGGTTAGGTCACTACCTAAGGCATATGTGATCAGGTAGATAATATGCAGTGCAGAATAAATAAACAAACAACATGTACTAATCATGTAGTGACCAACCGAAATAAACAGGTAACACAATTACTGTTATATGTTAAACATATTATCATGCATATCAAAAGACATAAGTCAAAGTACCCGCCTCCGAAAATAGAAAGATCCAATCCAACTCCGAGATACTCGTCTCGAATCAGAGCCCTGTGTAAACAAATACATTTACTTTTATTTAGCTAGAATACAATAAATAGCTAAATAAATCCTAAATATAAATTTAGAGATAAACTCTAACCCATCAATCTCAATCTATCTAAATTAAATCCAACGGTTAATTAGGGTTAAATTTCAACTACCTAACCCTAAGATTAGGGTAAAACCCTAATCCATATACACAACCCAAACCTACTCATATTCATCCATCTAAACAATCGAATCAAAACCATATTCTAAAGCATATATAAAATGCCCTACACCTTACCTCAAGTCAACCGAATCAAGTAGGAGGAAGTGGTGATCTCCAACAGCAACTTTCCATAGCAACCAACCTACTGTTGATGCTGGAACCAAGCAAATCCGCAACAAAGCAAACCCTAATTTGGAGTCCCCTCTTTGTCTCTCTGCCGGCAACTGATGGATGAAGAAGGAACCGACAGTAAATCTCGGGGTTAGGCCACAGAAGGAAGGAATTCAACTAGAGTAGAAGGAAGGCGACCTGTGGTGTGCCAGCGTTGCTCTGTGAAATGGCAATCTAGGGCAGAGAAGTCTCAGCACGTGGAATCCCACGGCAGAGACCAGGGCAAAGGGAGCGGCCGCCTGCCGGCTGTGGTGACGGTGAGCAACTCCACAGTGAGAGAGTAGGTTTCCGACGATTGGGGTCGGCGTCGGCTTCACCTCGTCGGCGGCAGAAACTAGGGCTGAGAAGCGGCTGGCCGGCACTGCTCGGTCCAGAGAATCGGCCGGTGCTAGGGCTCAGGGTGGTCGACGGTGGCTAGGGCTGACGATCGGGCGTCACAGAGGCAGTGAGGAGGGGCGTCGGCGGTTAGGGCAAAGGGAGAGAGCTCGGGCGGCTGCTCGGTGCGCGAGGGAGAAAACACAGAAACGGCGCAGGGGAAAAAAAAATAAAAAGAAAAAGAAATTTAAAAGGAAAAGGAATAAGGAATTTATAAAAGAAACAATTCCTCGTTAAAATGGGGTAGCCTAAACAGGCTTTTCCGGGTCCCATTTTTATCCCCGTTAACTCGTCCGTACGAGCTCCGAAAAATTCCCGAAAAGTATCCAAAAATTCCGGAAAATTCATTTATTAATATTCCCTATTTTTTTTTCCCGGTATTTTACATTTGCCATGGTAGAAAAGATTGAGCTTTTAAAGGAAAAATGAGAGAAATAGATTAGAAGAGGTAGTTTAAAACCCTAGAGATAAGGAAATGAGGAAGGAAGAGGAAGAAGAAGGGATGTGCGGCGGACACGGCCGTGTGTCGCCCACACCCTCGTGCCCTAACCCCTTTTAAGGGCGTGGACTGGGCCGTGTAAGTATCACACTTATTTGCACGGCCGTGTGTGAGACACAACCGCATCCTTCTCCTCGTCAGGTCAGTCTACACAGTCGTGTCTAAGACACGACCTCGACCATCTCCTTGTCGGGTGGAATCACACGGTCGTGCCAATTGGCACGGCCACAAGCTTCTTCTTCTCGGTTCAGCTCACACGGCCATGTCTGGGACACGATCGAGATCCTTTCCTCCTCTGGAATCACCACACGGTCGTGTCTGATTCACGACCTGGCTCCTCTTCTCCTCAGAATTCCTTACACGATCGTGTCATGTCGACACGCCCCTAGCATCCTTCCTTTCTGCAGGGTGTACCTGGGCGTGTATGGCACACGACCAAACTCTGTTTTGCTCCAAATGATTACTTCACTCCTTCCTTGCTTCCCCAATACTTCCATGCCCATGAAGAAGTTATAGCCAGCTCACAGAAGTGAAATTTCAACTTGAAACCCAAAGTAGAAGCAAATTTTAAAAGAATCAACTAAGAGAAACATAAAATAAAACTAACTAAATTAATCCGGAGGGTGAGGTTCAGAAAAATACAACCTTTGTTTCTCCTCTAAATCCATACCATGCACATATCCCTTCAACCGTTGGCTATTTACCTTAATCATCCCAAGCTCTTTATTCCAAATATCTACAGCTCCGAAAGGATAAACCTTTTTAACTTCGAATGGACCCGTCCACCTTGATTTAAGCTTCCCTGGAAAAAGCTTTAGTCTTGAATTAAATAATAATACTAAATCTCCTTCATTGAAATTTTTGCGGAGAATGTGCTGATCATGTCATTTCTTTGTCCTCTCCTTATAAGATCTAGCATGCTCATAGGCATCCAATCCTAATTCATCAAGCTCGTTTAACTGGAGCTTCCTTTTTTCTCCCGCCTCTTTGAGGTTCATATTTAGATTTGTAATTGCCCAATAAGCCTTATGTTCTAGTTCTACTGGAAGATGACAAGACTTTCCATAAACTAGCAAAAATGGAGTCATTCCAATAGGAGTCTTGTAAGCGGTACGATATATGCCCATAAAGCATCGTCTAGCTTTAATGACCAATCCTTTCGTGAGGTAGATACTGTTTTCTCTAATATGATTTTAATTTCATGGTTAGAGATTTCAGCTTGCCCATTTGTTTGTGGATGATATGGTGTTGCCACTTTGTGGCTCACTCCATACTTCTTGAGTAACTTTTCAGACTGTCTTTCTATAAAATGCGATCCACCATCACTAATGACTGCTTTAGGCATACCAAATCTTAGAAAAATTATACTTCTAAATAATTTGATAACTGTTTTCGCATCACTTGTAGGCGAAGCTATAACTTCTACCCATTTGGATACATAATCCACTGCCACAAGAATAAACATATTCCCATATGAAAGAGGGAATGCCCCCATGAAATCTATTACCCATACATCAAATAATTCGACTTCAAGTATGTAATTCAGTGGTGTTTCATTCCTCTTGGTGATGTTTCCAGTCTTCTAACATTGATCACAAGACTGTACAAATTTCTTGGTGTCTTTGAACAAAGTTGGTCAATAAAAACCTGCTTGAAGAATTTTTGCAATTGTCTTAGAACTACCCAAATGTCCTCTGATCCTGTCCGAACCAGAAGTCAACAGACGCTGGGCACGTGGCGCTCCCTGACTCGCTGATGTAGACCTCCAACTGGTGGCGCGATGCTCCGGCTAACCTGCACAAAAGTCGTGCCGGGAAGGTGGTTCCCGGCGACGACCCTCCGACGCTCAAGTCAGGTAAATCACGATGAATAAGGTGGCTTTCGAAGTCTCAGAGTACGTACCCCCCAAATCCCCCTCCTCGGTGAAACCTGAAGTTCTTTATATAGAGCTGTGAAAGGTTTGGGCATGCGTACCAAGGTGCCTAAGTGTCCTCTGTCTTATCCTAGGTATGCGGCTGTCAGAAAGCTTACCTGTGTTTTCCTAGGTACGCGGCTGTCAGAAAGTTTACCTGACCCATATCGCTACAGTCAAAGCATGCCCTCGATGGGACAGCAGAATCCCCTGTCGCAAGATTTGGAGCGTGACACACACGTGAAACCTACAGGTTGTCAGAGAAAGAAATCCTCTGGCCCTTTCCTTTGCTCCAAACTTGTAGTCCGAGCGGACAGATACCTAAACATCCGATCGGACATCCTTGGTGGTTCACTTGTGCTTTGTGGAGACTAACAAACAGGGGTGCTTTATGACTGTGATCGGTCAAAAGGTCAGCTCGGTCCATGGCCTTTTTAACTGAGCGTCGGAACCCCGATTTGAAGGGGTGCCTCCCAACTATAAGTGCGAGCCGGCCGGACCCTTCCGGGTACTCGATTCCATCGGCCGGCCGGCAGTCCAGTCGGACCGGTGACTTCCCCTTGGCGTTGACTTTGCAAGAAAAAAGGAGGGGGCCCGCTCTTACTACCGGATCACTTGCCTTCCCTTCAAGTCTAGTCGAAGGAGGCGCATAGTCCGACTGACTGGACTGTGAGTCTATCCGAACGGCTCCTCCCTGCTAATACTCTCCGCCCGGTCAGTGGCAGAGATATCCTTGAATGAATCAATGATGGCCTTCGCCGGATCTCCTCGCGTTCTGCGCCAATCTTCGACATCAATGTCGATCATACCTTCATTAAATGCTCCGAATGATTGACTGACACGTGGAGCAATGCCATCAGAGTACGGAGGCGGTTGCATGGTATTTTGATGTGACCGAAGCAATGCGAAATAAACGGCTAGATGTATGCATTGATTCCCGTGACCTGGATCCGACGGTGGAGGCCGACCGGCCCTCACCCTATAAATTCTTCGTTTCCTTCTCCCCTTCACACGCCTCCGTTACCTCTACTGTTGCTCTCTGTGCTGTGGAGCTCCGACGATCTTGTTGCTGCCTTCTGACGCTATCCAGCGCCTTTCCTCGATTCATCTCCCCTCAGTAAGGTTTTAGATCTCTCCTCCTCCTTTTCCGGTATCTAATTCGCATTTCTTCCCCTAACTCCAGTCTTTGAAATTCCATTCCTTCGTCTTTGGAACTTCTTTTTTTTTATTTCTCCTATCCGGATCATGGCCAGTTCCTCTCATCTCGAAGAACAATCCCTAGGTCCATGGTATACTACCATGCGATCCCGTTTCGAACAACGGGACTTTGATATATTGGCTGACAATTTCGAAATCCCCGAGGATATCGAAGTTCGCCTAGCTGGTCCTGCCGCTCGGCCACACAGACCGCCGCGTGGTGGTTTCTGTGTCTTTCGCGACCAATTTACCGCCGGTCTGCGGTTCCCTGTACACCCTTTTATAGCAGACGTCTGCAATTATTTTGGCGTGCCGCTCGAAAGTTTAGTACCAAATACCTTCCGTCTCCTTTGTGGCGTTGTCGTTTTGTTTAAGATTCACAACATTCCCCTCCGACCGGAGGTCTTCTTTTATTTCTATTATCCTAAGCAAGCCGAGCCGGGCACCTTTATGTTCCAGGCTCGGCCCGGTTTGGTCTTCTTCAATAAACTGCCCACTTCCAATAAACATTGGAAGGACTATTATTTCTATATCCGCATGCCCAGTCAGCCAAACTTTCCGACCCAGTGGCAAGTCAGCCTACCTCCTACTCCCGAGTTGAAGAAATTCAAGACCCGACCGGATTATCTTCATGCCGCAAACGTACTAGCCGGTCTGCGGCTCGACATCAACAAACTTCTTCACGAGGGAGTGATGTACATTTTTGGGCTGAGTCCTATACGGACCCCACTTCCGACCGGCTAAGAATTTTACTTGGGCACTTGCTTTAATTGCTAACTGATTTCTTCTTCTCTTCATGCAGTGACATAGTCATGGACCTTGATGGCCTGGCTCAAGAGGAAGGCACGGAGGCCACGGCCAAGGAAATGAAGGCCGGGCATCCAACGGTCGGTTCTCACGAAGGAGAGAGCGGCACCCAGGCCGAATCGGCCGCTCGGCGCCCAGCGGAGCTGCCCCCTCCAGAGAACCAACGGCCCCCGAGGAAGGATCCGTTCGGGAGGAGGAACAACCCGGCAAAAGAGGCGCCGGTGGAGACTTCACTGCGCTCGGCTACCTCCACGGTCCAACCCTCCGACCGGCCCACCGCAAGCGCTCGAGACCATCTCGTCCGATCGGACACCTTCTGACTGGGATGAGCTGACTACTCCGGTTGAGGCCACTCCGGTCGACACTCTCCCCCCTGCTCACCGTTCAGTCCAACGCTCGACCATCCATTCGCGATTTTCTGCGCCAGCTTCTGATCCCGGTCGGGCGATCCCTGGTCACGGCCGCACAATACGAGTTACTCTTCATCTTCCAACTGAAGAGTTGCTACCAGAAGCCGATCGGCCCACCGCGCCCGAGCACACCATTACTTTGAAAGGGCCCCTCGCCGAGATGTGGGCCGACGCTCGGGCGCGAGTAGCAATGGTCCCCCTCCAGAACTTAGCCAACAGCCACATGCAAGCGGCTACGGGGGTAAGTTTGCTGTTTTTTGAAGTTTTGCTTAAATATTTCAGTTCGGCTTTTAACAACTGCGCCTTCTTGCTTCAGAGATGGGTGGAAGAGATAGCAGTTTCCAGCCGCCTGGCTATGGCGGACGAGGAGATAAGACAACTGCGGGCGGCAGGCGGTCCGAGCGGCTCCCAAGGTTCTTCCTACTCCGAGCTGCAAAAAGAGCTGAAGAAAACTCAAACTCTGCTGGCTGCTGAGCAGAAGAAAACAGCTGATCAGGCCCACGCCCTAGCCGAGTCCGAGCGACAGGTCAAGTCGCTTGACACAAAGATAACTCTGGCCACCACTCGGAAGAACACAGCCATCTCCGATCTGGAGAAGAAAACGTGGAGGCCCGGGGCCTGGAGTTGAAGATAAAGGAGCTGATGGAGCAGCTCGATCGGGAGAAGGCAGGCCGCTCGGCCGATGCGGAGAAGATTGAACGTCTGAATGAGGCCCTGACAAGCTCCCAGGCAACCTTCAAAGAATACCAGGATGCCGAGCCGAGCCGAGTCGCCGCTCTCCAACAAAGTCACATCCGATCGCCCGAGTTCTCGGAGAAAATTTGCGAGCGGATGTACTCGGCTTTCGACTTGGCCATTACGGCCACTATGACCTATCTGAAGTCGAAGGGCCTTCTTCCGGAGTCCACCAATATCCCGGCCGGCGATCAAGTGGAGCTCCTGAGCAACATTCCGAGGGACCTCTACGACTACATCGAGTAATTCTTGTAATTTCGCCGCTCGGCTGAACATGAACCTTTTTGTACTTAGGCCACTCGGCCTAAGGTTCTAATTTTAATGAAATGCTTTCCTTTCGTGTACTCTATCTTTTTGCACTGTTCCCTGGCTAACACTTGTACGGTCCGCTCGTCTTCTATCACATCATACCTTGGGCATTCGAGGTGCATTCTTCCAAGTGTTTTCCCCAGCTCTTCCGTCCGGCCGAATATCAATCTGGGCTGCTAGCCAGAATCGCTCGTTATAAGCCGATCCGAACCTTTTATACCTCGAGTCCGAGCGGAAAATAGCTTCGGTCTGACAATCGGCGGAGAATACGGATAATTGCAGTGTCGACGATATTCCGCTCGGATTATTTATAGACGCCAGCTCGTCTCTCGATCTTTAACGACGGAGCTCGTCGGTTTGTCCGCTCGGATTATTTATAGACGCCGGCTCGTCTCTCGATTTTTAACGACGGAGCTCGTCTCTCGATTTTTAACGACGGAGCTCGTCGGCGCGGATATTTATAGCCGGACGGCGCGGCTCTCGATCTTTAACGACGGAGCTCGTCGATTCGTCCACTCGGATTATTTATAGACGCCGGCTCGTCTCTCGATTTTTAACGACGGAGCTCGTCGGCGCGGCTCTCGATCTTTAACGACGGAGCTCGTCGGTTCGTCCGCTCGGATTATTTATAGACGCCGGCTCGTCTCTCGATTTTTAACGACGGAGCTCGTCGGCGCGGATATTTATAGCCGGACGGCGCGGCTCTCGATCTTTAACGACGGAGCTCGTCGATTCGTCCGCTCGGATTATTTATAGACGCCGGCTCGTCTCTCGATTTTTAACGACGGAGCTCGTCGGCGCGGATATTTATAGCCGGACGGTGCGGCTCTCGATCTTTAACGACGGAGCTCGTCGATTCGTCCGCTCGGATTATTTATAGACGCCGGCTCTTTGATTTTAACGACGAGCTCGTCGGCGCGGATAACGACTCGATCTTTAACGACGGAGCTCGTCCGCGTGGATTTATTTATAACCGGCGGCTCGTCTCTCGATTTTAACGACGGAGCTCGTCGGCGCGGATATTTATAGCCGGACGACGCGACTCGATCTTTAACGACGGAGCTCGTCGATTCGTCCGCTCGGATTATTTATAGACGCCGGCTCGTCTCTCGATTTTTAACGACGGAGCTCGTCGGCGCGGATATTTATAGCCGGACGGCGCGACTCTCGATCTTTAACGACGGAGCTCGTCGATTCGTCCGCTCGGATTATTTATAGACGCCGGCTCGTCTCTCGATTTTTAACGACGGAGCTCGTCGGCGCGGATATTTATAGCCGGACGGCGCGACTCTCGATCTTTAACGACGGAGCTCGTCGATTCGTCCGCTCGGATTATTTATAGACGTCGGCTCGTCTCTCGATTTTTAACGACGGAGCTCGTCGGCGCGGCTCTCGATCTTTAACGACGGAGCTCGTCGATTCGTCCGCTCGGACGGATTTGATAAGAATGTCATCCACATAAACTTCCAGATTCCGCCCGATCTGCTCCTTGAACACCTTGTTCATCAAGCGTTGATAGGTGGCCCCGGCATTCTTCAATCCGAACGGCATCACATTGTAGCAATATGTGCCAAGCTTACTTTTTCTTGATCTTCACGGGCGAGTGATATCCTTGGTAGGCGTCAAGCATGCAAATTAATTGCAGTCGGTCGTAGAGTCCACCGCTGATCTATCCGGGCAGAGGATAAAAATCCTTGGGGCATGCCTTGTTTAAATCTCAAAGTCGATGACCCTCCACTTGCCGCCCGGCTTGAGACCAAGACTACGTTGGCCACCACCGAGAACCGCACCGCGATGTGGCCCTTGAAGTTTTTCCACCTCCTTGGGATAATGGCATTCGCTTCTACAAACCCTTTTCTCCGCTTCATCGCCGAGCGTCCGGTCGGACATGCAATTCATTGTTGCGCTAGGCTCGGCGCAATTCCGGGTAACTCATGTGTCGACCAGACGAAGACATCATGATTTCGTTGGAGGCATTGGATCAGCTTCTCCTTCTCCCCCAGATCAGAGGCGATAAAAGTCGTGGCCTCCGATCGGGTCGGATGGATCTGGACTTCCTCCTTTTCATCATAAATTAAAGCAGGAGGTTTCTCGGTTATGGCGTGTACCTCAATTCGAGGCGCCTTCCGAGCGGAACAAGCTTTTGCTCGGATCATCTCTATATAGCACCGCCGAGCTGCTAGCTGATCTCCCCGCACTTCTCCTACTTTGTCCTCCACGGGGAACTTTATCTTCTGGTGGAAGGTTGAGACAACCGCTCGGAATTCGCCGAGCGCCGGTCGTCCCAAAATGACGTTATAGGATGAGGGAGAGTCGACCACCACGAAGTTTATTGTCCTGGTCCTCCTGAGCGGTTCTTCTCCCAGCGAGGTGGCCAGCCGGATTTGTCCGACCGGCTGAACTTCGTTGCCCATAAACCCGTAAAGCGGGGTCGTCATGGGCAGCAGCTCGGCTCGATCAATTTGCAGCTGATCGAACGCCTTCTTGAATATGATGTTGACCGAGCTCCCTGTGTCAACAAATATGCGGTGAATGGTGTAATTTGCTATTACCGCTTTAATGAGCAGCGCGTCGTCGTGGGGCACTTCTACTCCTTCTAAGTCCCCGGGTCCGAAAGTGATTTCCGGTCCACTTGCCCGCTCTTAGCTACAGCCGACCGCGTGGATCTGCAGCTGCCGGACGCCCGCCTTTCTGGCCCGGTTGGAGTCTCCTCCGGTCGGCCCACCAGCAATAACGTTGATCTCGCCCCGGGAGGTATTGCTCCTATTTTCCTCCTCCCGAGCGGACGGTCGTGACCGTTCTCTGGACGCCTGGCGATTCTCCTGCCTCGGAGATCGGTGCCGATCGGGTGTCTGCTGATGTCGCCTCTCGGTGCGGGTCCGGTCAACTTCATGAGTCCTATGTCTCCTGTCGATGGGAGGAGACCTTCGTTCGGCTTTCCTGGGAACAGGATTGGACACAAAGGGAAGGCTTCGGCAATCCCTCGTGTTGTGCGTATCCGTCTGGTGGAAGGTGCAGAACATAGGGGTCCACCTCTTCTTTGGCTTGGGCCGAGCGGCAGCCACTTCTTGTACGTGCGATCTGTCGTGAGGGGATCGAATTGCTTCGGCCCTCGGTCCTCTGGGTGGCTGCTGAGCGGTGTGCTGTTTCCGCTCGGCATGAACAGGTGCGCGCTCGGCTAGAGTTTCCTTTTTCCGAGCGGCCTGCGCTTCTTCCACATTTATATATTTGTTGGCCCGATGTAGCATGTGATCATAATCTCGGGGCGACTTTCGGATGAGCGACCGGAAGAAGTCCCCATCCACAAGGCCTTGCGTGAAGGCGTTCATCATTGTCTCCGAAGTGGCCGTTGGGATGTCCATCGCCACTTGGTTGAATCGTTGAATGTAAGCTCGAAGCGATTCTCTCGGCTCTTGCTTGATGGCGAACAAGCTGACACTTGTCTTTTGATAACGCCGACTACTGGCGAAGTGGTGAAGGAAGGCCGTTCGGAAGTCCTTGAAGCTGGTGATGGATCCGTCCGGCAACCTCCGGAACCACCGTTGAGCCGATCCCGAGAGGGTGGTAAGGAAGACTCTACACTTTACTCCATCTGTGTACTGATGGAGCGTGGCTGTATTATCGAACTTACCGAGATGATCATCCGGGTCTGTTGTTCCATTGTATTCGCCGATCGTCGGAGGCACGTAGTGCTTGGGCAGAGGGTCTCGTAGGATAGCCTCCGAAAATTGGCGATTGATCCGCTCGGGGGAGGAGTCCGCCCGGGGAGCTTTCCCCTTCCTGTCATCCCGCCTTGGCATTTCATCTGAGGAAGATCCTCTATCTCTTCGGGCCGGTATGGCTTCAGGGGTGCGAAATAAGGCCCGATGGAATGCGACGGTGGCTGGAGGTGCTTCCGCTCGGGCACCAGACGCAGATGTTGCTTGTTGCTCCGCCCGCTCGGCTGATGCTTTTTGCTTTAGCTCCATAAGTTTGGCGGCCCTCATCTCGACCAGAGCATCGAGTTCTTCTGTTGAAAGCGCCACCGTGTGTTGTCGTCCAGCCTCGTCCATTGTTCTTGTTCGAATGCAGGAGCGTTCCCACAGACGGCGCCAATTTGATCCTGTCCGAACCAGAAGTCAACAGACGCTGGGCACGTGGCGCTCCCTGACTCGCTGATGTAGACCTCCAACTGGTGGCGCGATGCTCCGGCTAACCTGCACAGAAGTCGGGCCGGGAAGGTGGTTCCCGGCGACGACCCTCCGACGCTCAAGTCAGGTAAATCACGATGAATAAGGTGGCTTTCGAAGTCTCAGAGTACGTACCCCCCAAATCCCCCTCCTCGGTGAAACCTGAAGTTCTTTATATAGAGCTGTGAAAGGTTTGGGCACGCGTACCAAGGTGCCTAAGTGTCCTCTGTCTTATCCTAGGTATGCGGCTGTCAGAAAGTTTACCTGTCTTTTCCTAGGTACGCGGCTGTCAGAAAGTTTACCTGACCCATATCGCTACAGTCAAAGCATGCCCTCGATGGGACAGCAGAATCCCCTGTCGCAAGATTTGGAGCGTGACACACACGTGAAACCTACAGGTTGTTAGAGAAAGAAATCCTCTGGCCCTTTCCTTTGCTCCAAACTTGTAGTCTGAGCGGACAGATACCTAAACATCCGATCGGACATCCTTGATGGTTCACTTGTGCTTTGTGGAGACTAACAAACAGGGGTGCTTTATGACTGTGATCGGTCAAAAGGTCAGCTCGGTCCATGGCCTTTTTAACTGAGCGTCGGAACCCCGATTTGACGGGGTGCCTCCCAACTATAAGTGCGAGCCGGCCAGACCCTTCCGGGTACTCGATTCCATCGGCCGGCCGGCAGTCCAGTCGGACCGGTGACTTCCCCTTGGCGTTGACTTTACAAGAAAAAAGGGGGGGGCCCGCTCTTACTACCGGATCATCCTCCATAAGATGAAGAATGACAATGAAATATGATATCTCTAACTTCTTCTTCGGGCACACATCTTCAATAAATCACATTATTGCATTTCTTATAAAGGAGAGGTTCATCCCAAGCGGTGCCAAAAACTTGTTGACGTTCCGCAAGTGTATGGAAATGTCGTAAGTAATAATAAAATATATCGTATCCACAGGGACTGGAATAGCCATTAAAGATTTCTCAACGCGAATTAGCTAAACAACTAATTAATTGGTTTTCAGAAACTAAGTGCAACTAATGAAAAGCAAACATAGAAATAAAAGAAATAGAAACAAGAATAAGGGCTATGATAAATGAATGTTCTAGGAGTTTTGGTTTCTTTGTAAGGTTAATCAATGTAAATGATCTACTAAATCTTATTCCTCAATTGTCCATCATTTGTAGAAGGTTGCCGGTTCTCTCTTGCAATAGATAACCGACCTAGGATTGAAATCTATACCTAAATGTGATCAATTAAGAATGAATCTATGTTGTCCTTACACGGGCTTGCCTGTCACGTGCGTCCCTCTGATAATCAACATAAGAATTCATCACTCCTCAACTACATCAAGATATAAAATATGAACACATACAATCTATCTTACCCCCTTGAATGACCATATTTCACCCTCAAGATCATCCCTCAAACGTCCTTACACAGACTTGTCTGTCATGAACGCCCCTCGGAAAATCGAATGAGAGATTATCTCTACAAGATCCACAAGGTATTCAAACATTCAATCAAGAATGGAAATTAGGTCCAAATTACAACAATCCACACAAGATTGAATAGGTACAAACAGGACAAAATCATAGAAATAGGAAATTGACAAATCCACAAGAGTTTTACATCAATTCATCTTACAAATACTCTTTCCATCCTAGAACATAGAGATCTAATCCATAGAACGAGGAAGGAAAATCAAAAAGAAGAAGATTACAAGCATTCTTGATCCCTAAATCCAAGAAATGAGAGAAAGAAAGTTTATCTACGATTAAGAACGGTCTTCGAATCCAATCCTCGGTTTCGGAGTCGATACGTTGAAGATCTACTCTTGAATCGCCGGAAAAATCCTCCAAGATGGAGAGGAATCGTCCAAATCTTGCTCTCCCCCCAAAAGGAAAAGATCCCCTTTCAAATCATGAAGAAGACTTTATATAGAAGAGGGGTTAGGGCGCCACACGGCCCCGAGACACGGCCGTGTGAAGCTCACATGGCTTGTGCTACTCCCCTCTCTGCTCAACTCACACGGCCGTGTGGGAGACACGACCGTGGCATGCTCTGCCACTTCTCCTCTTGCACGGCCGTGTAGATCTACACGGCCTGCACTGCCTCCGGCTCTGGAGCTCCTGCATGGTCGTGTGGTGCACATGGCCAGGGCGTTCTTGGCCTCTAGAAATGTTGCACGGTCATGTAGATCTACACGGTCGTGCACTGCTTCAGCTTTGGAGGGCTTGCAAGGCCGTGTGGTGTACACGACCTGGCTCTGTTGGCTTCAAAACTTGGCACGGGCGTGTGAAACTCACATGACCATGGCCACTCCCTTTCCTGCTGCAGCCACACGGGTGGTGATGCTCACACGGCCTGGGCAACCCCCCTATGGCAGGGTCGTGTGGCTCACAAGGATGGTGCCTTCCTCCTTTGGTTTGCTTGCAGATCTGGCCACGATCATAAATCCTTCACAAAATACGACTCCTGTGTACAGAAAATGCACAAAAGCAGATCTTCGAACAAAAAGAGTAAATATGCTAAAAGTAAAGCTGGAAGTATGAAAATGCATAGATAAAGCATGCGCAAAATATGTGAATGTGCGTTAAAACAAGCTAAACAAGTGTATACAATCTACGCATATCAGTGACTTCTTGGCTCTGTTGGAATCACCGTCGGTTGGCCCTCCGGCGATAATTCTGATTTCGCCCCAAGCAACGTTGCTTCGATTTTCCTCCTCCCGGCCCAAGGGTCTAGTCCGCTTAGTGGAAGCTCAGGCGGGACCTACGCTGCTTCTCCGTTGAGGCTAACGTTGATGTCGCTCGACCGTCGTTCTTTCTTCTTCCTGTCGCCCGTCTGATCGACGGTGATGATGCTGTCTAGAGATGGTGACCGAGAGCGATATCCTGGAGGAGACGTTCAACTTGAAATTAACATCAAATCGTAGCAGTCTCGGGTATTGTGTGTCGCCGATTGATGGAACGAGCAAAACAACGACGTCCAAGTCCTGCCTTTAGCAGCTTTAGGCCAGTCTGCTAATACGTGTTGCACGACATATATTCGGGGCTCCTGGTGCGGCTGTGCTACACTCACTCGGGGGCCCTTTGGGGATGTGGCTCCTCGGTTGACTGCGTGAACACTCGGCTCCGATCTACAACACAAGCAACGTTAGTGCCGAACCAGGGAAGGGGTCCTCGGTGTTGACCTTCCGACGCTCAAGTCAATCACCGGAACAATAGAAGAAGGCGGAGCAACAGTTCAAGCGTAAGCGTGAATATTGAATAGCACATACCTACGTCAGTGTATAGACCCCCTTTTATATAGTGTTATAGTAGGCGACGCGCACACTCCTCAAGACGCAGGCATGTTTTTCCAACCGCCCTATGAAAGGGCATGTCATAAAAGTGTCTCTGACACCATATTTTAACAAGGCATGCAAATCTCTGATATGACCGTAGAAGCTTCCCTTGTATGATTTGCCTGTTGACCATACACTGTTGTCAGCGGCATTACTTCCCAAAGGGATATTATGAGATATGAGAGGGGTCCCACTATTTGGCCGAGAGGGATAGCCGCTTGGTCGGGACTCCCCGCCCGGTCGATCTCATCTGCTCTTCTTCATTGTAGTTTAGTTCGACCGATTGTTTCTAACCCAACCGGACATGAGCTCTGATCGATCCGTTATTCGCTTGGTCAGTTGTGCGTCATTTGATGTTCTTATATAATCAGTTTGTACGAATAATCTACTCCGATGAACCTACAGGCCGATCAAACTCTTCAAGTCGATCGACAACTAAAATAAATCTCCACTTAGGGGTGAACATTCGGTTAATTTGATATTAATTTTGTATAATTTTTTTATTATTATTTTAAATAAATTTAATTAACTCAGTGTTAACTAAAATAATTAATTCGATTAATTTAATTTTAATAAAATTTTAATTTAATTCAATTAATAACACTAAATCAATATTTGATTAATTTATGAATCAAATTAACTGAATATTCATCCCATTCACTTGACCTACTTTTGATGAGCTCATGAATTCCCTGATATTTATCCACTTTACTTTGACCTCATGTAAATTACTATCTCCGTCTTTAATTCGTCCTTGATGATCTCCTTATCACCGCATAATTAACAAAATCGATAGAAAATTTAATAAAGAGAGAAGACTAGTAGAATTTTTCCTCTCAGGAAACTTTAAGATTTATTTTAAAAATTATTAAAAGAAATATAAACAAAAATATGGAATCAAGCTGTACTATCCTAATTATAAAAATTAATGTCAAATCATATAAATCATAGTTCCGTCTTTATAGGTCAAAGTAATGATCCCAGTCGTGGTCACCCACATTTGCACCCACCAGACTCTGCCTCCAAGTATACTTTTCTTCAGCCACGTCGTCGGCAGCCCCTTCTCTCATTTGCTTCCTCTGCTTCTCCACCATCTCGATCACCCTCTCCACCGCCACATCGAACGCGTCCTCGAACTCCGCCGCTCCTCTCCGGCGATCGCCGTACACCAGCCTCGGAAGCATGCCCACCACCTCCTTTCGCATTGCCGCCACTTCCTCCACCGTGATTTTTCTAAGCGCCAGCTCGATGCTCTCGTTTCCTTGCCTCACCACCTCCTCCGGCAGGAACACCGAGTACCTACGGTAGTCCCGCGGCAGGTGCCATGCGTACTGCGTGTACGCGGAGCCGGGGTGGAAGAATACCGGTACGCATCCGGCAACCATGGCGTCGAAAGTGGAGCGCCGCGTGGGGGAGTCCCCCACGGGCTGAAGGCAGAAGACGGAGC
Organism: Zingiber officinale; assembly: GCF_018446385.1. NCBI lineage: Eukaryota > Viridiplantae > Streptophyta > Magnoliopsida > Zingiberales > Zingiberaceae > Zingiber > Zingiber officinale. Next base: position 107,375,096 of record NC_055999.1, on the reverse strand, counting down.
TTTCGAACAGAGCCATTATGCGGAGAGGGGAGAAGCACTCGCCAGCCCGTTCACCAGCGCAGTCGAGCAGCTTGCATCTTTCGGAGGCGCGGCACTGCTCGATGGAGAGGTCGCGGAGGGAGGCAGTGGAATTGGGCGGCCGCCATCGGGGCGCGCCGGCGAAGGAGAAGAGCCACGGCCGGCTCTGTTTCAGGACTCTATTTTGCCACGCCGTGAGCTCAGCTACCGTGGAAGGGTGGAAGTACGTCGGGTAGGGAATCGCTATGTCGTTGCGGTGCCATGGACTCGATTCAATAATCTGTCGAAATTATTGACGAAACCAAATTAAAATCGAAAGTTTTTAACTAAAGAAACGCTTTCATCGTCTCACCAGCGTCGTCATGTTCACGAGCTCGGGGAGAAGCAGCAGCTTGCTGCCCCAATCGCCGTCCTCCGTCCACCGCCGGAAGTCCCAAGTAATCCTCCCAGACACCATGAAGTGGTCCCTCCCGCCCATCGCCGCCCACTCCGGCCTCGACCGGAGCCACCGCGCAAGCTCCAGCGGCGCCGCGTCGCGCACGGAGGCATTAGATCCCCAAAGGTGGTGCCCCATCTCGAGCCCGGGGTAGAACGGCACGAACACGGCTGCGGCGCTGGCGGGGTCGTCCGTGAGGCACTCATACTGCCGCATGCGGCCATGGAAGATGAGTTCCAGCGCGAACTGGTCAGTGGCGTACCAGCCGCCGCCGAGGGCGCGGCCAAAGCCACCGTTGTCGGCCAGGCGGCAGGCGTCGCCGGCCCAGCGGCTGAACACGCAGCAGTTTCGAACGAGATCGACATTAAAACTCGCCGGAAGCTCCTGAACAAAGATATACCGCCCGTCGCAGCGGGAGCTTGTGAAAGGAGCCCCGGCCGGCGAGCTTACTTCGCCCGAAAGCAAAATGAGATAACTGAGGAGGAAGGAGACAGCGACGGCGTAGCACAGGCGGCAGCGGGCAGAGCCGCCTCCGCCGTGGCCGAGATGGTGAACCACGAAGCGAGCCGAGGCTTTGTTTCCGTTGGACATTGGAGACGACGAGCGGAAGAGACAAGTTGCAGAGACTGTACAATGCTTTTTTGGTGAAGAACCAGAGATTTAACGAGCGTTTTGTACTGATTTACACATGTAAATTGGCAGGTAAATCCACCGACACTTCAACTTCGTAAGAAGGGAACGATTATATTAATTTCGAATCATTCAAACTGGTTTAATTGATTTTAACAGACTAAATCAAATCGATATTAAATTTGAGAGTGGAAAGGGGAAAAAAAGCTCATAAACAAAAAAAATAGTTGAATGAAAATTAGTCGAGTTTATTATTATTTTTTGGCTAATTAATGGCCTCATTCATTCAATTGGGAGGTTTATAAACATTGATGTGAGGAAAGAGGGGAGAATAAAGTGGCTGTCTAGTAAAAGTGATTATTTAATTCTCCTTTATAGTCTATGTTTAAATTATAGAATTGTCAAATAATCAAAGACGAGTGGAAGGATTTTTTTTTTCAGGTATACGTACGTTGAGCCCAACTATTCTCATCTAGTTGATTAGACACCCCGTGAGGATAATAAAATGGGCTATTATTATAGCAAAAAAAATCACAGTTTAAAATTATATAAAATAAAATGGACTGTAATTATATAAAAAAGGTAATCTATTTATATATAATTACTTCCACAGCATTTAAATAAATAGTTTTATAGTATCTAAATTGTAAATCGTAACGCTTGATTTAATAACATCTCTAATAAAATTTAGTAATATTTGCATATAATAATATTTTTCATTATGTATATAAATAATAGTAATGATATGATGATGTCTGGCACTTTTAGGCTAGATTTACTAGGTATGGCAAATGTTTATCATGTGTGGTCCGTTGGAGATCGACTTAAGCGTACATGTCCAACTGTAAACGTGGCGCAAACGCAATTGGACCATGATTAAATGTGGGATCCGATGCAATCAGAATGGATACAATCAATTCATGTGATTTGTCTCATCTTAAAATTCATGCAGTAGGGTATATGTCCTATGAATTAAATCTAATTAGGTGGCTTATTTCATTCATATTTTTCATAAGTTTTTTTCCAAAAAGAATCATGTACGTGATGGTGAGACCAAGGTCCTAGCGATCAGAGGTTTTTTTTTTAAAAAAAAATAATCAGCAATTGACACAAAGTTTATAAAAAAACATAATTTTTAGATTTATCAAATAACACACTTATTTTTCATTTAGTTTTCATGATATCGCATTCAAGTAATAGCATAATTATGGTGCTATATTTCAAACATTAATATTATTGTACTACGTTTCAAAAATTAATATTATTTTAGTGCTATATAAATATTAAATTCATAGCCACTTTAATACTATCTAAATTTTCGATGCTACATGTTGAATATGTGTGAGTGGAGAAAAGATAGAAGAGAATATAAACTCTGTTGTGAATGGAATTTTAGTTTCACATTGGAAGGTTCAAGGCATATTAGTTAGTTTATATTGATTCACATGCATTAAGGATATGAACAAATATATGGGGAGAAACTCTTTCTCACACGTGGGTACCGGACGAGGTAAAATTTGCCCAAGTGGAACAATCAACACCTTTTGTTGTTGTGTAACGGATGCATTAAATTCGAGATTAATGCAGAATCGAAACGGTCGAGTGATAATGAGTGAAACGGTTAGCGTTTCACTGCTCGACGAGTAATGGTATTTAATCGACCATTAACGCTGCCATTAATCTGAGCTCCTATATAAGGAGTCTGCGATCACAGGCAGAAAACACAGAGAAAAGTAGCAGAAACTCTCCATCTGTGTTCCCTCCTCCTCTGTCGTACAACTCCTGCTCGACGGAGAGCCCGTGATAGTAATCGGGTGCTACTCAGTTCGCCGTGACCACTAGTGCTTGGTGGAATCACGGCCAACTGTTGTATCCTGGGAAACAGATGACCCAAGTAAGTCTCGAAGCACAGTCAGAGGTGGGGCGAGTCTATTTCAAGAAAATTGCAACTCTCGCAGGCCTCGGTGAGCTCACCCGGTCTCTTCGTCAGCCCGATCGACCCCTTCGCTCGACCGACCTCTCCACTCACCCAGTCGGTCTCTTTGTCCGCCCGACCGACTTCTCTGACCGCTCGGCCTGTCGCTTCGCCCAAACGCCCGGCCTGCCTCTCCCTAGACCTGTCTGTTCGCCCGGCCTACGTGCCTCTCGCCAGGCCTATTTGTTCGCCCGACCTGCCTCTCGCCAGGTCTGTCTGCCCGCCCAACCGTACCGCCCAGTCGACCTTACTGCCCGACCGTACTGCCTAGTCAGCCTTTCAGCTCGCTCGACCGTATTGCCCGGTCGACCTTACTGCCTACCCGACCGTACTGCCCGATCAGCCTTTCTGCCCGCTCGACCGTATTGCCCGGCCGACCTTACTGCATGCCCGATCGTATTGCTCGGTCGGTCTCTCTGGTTGAACAGCTACTCTATCCGATCGGACTCTGTGCTCTCGACTGCTTGGTTCGGCAACACAGACCTGCTGCTCAGCGGATCTGCTCGCTCGACGACTGAGTCAGATCTGCCGTTCTTCGACACGTAGCAGAAATCAACCCCTACTGGTAGCCTGAAATTATCCGCTCAGGTCATCTCTATTGTAAGTTGAATTTAAATTTTGTCTAATTTTAAATTCAGCTAAGTCCCAAAAAATCTCCGGCAACATATTATTTTTTCCCAACAATCTTGAAACAGACTCAATTATGTTGAGATGGCCACAGAACGGAATGTTGAGGTGCAACAGACTCAACACATGCAGGCCCCCTTCGCCCAATTGGAACTGTGCTAATCAACCACGGGGAAAAGCCAGAGAAGTTCAATGGAATAAACTTCAAGAGGTGGCAGCAGAAGATACTCTTCTACCTGACCACACTCAATTTAGCTCGGTTCTTGACCGAGGACCCTCCCAAGCGTGCTGAGGATACTGATGCGCGAACCATCAGTACATTGGAGGCATGGACTCATTCTGAGTTCCTTTGCCGAAACTATATCCTCAACTACCTTACCGATTCGCTGTATGTTGTGTATAGCATGAAGAGAATGGATAAGGAGTTGTGGGAGTCCCTGGACAAGAAGTACAAGACGGAGGATACAGGGGCCAAGAAGTTCATTATGGGTCGATTCCTGGACTACAAGCTGGTTGACTCCAAGACGGCGATTAGCCAAGTCCAGGAGCTTCAGATGATCTTGCACGAGATCCACTCAGAAGGGATGGTTCTGAGTGAAACCTTCCAAGTGGCTTCTATTATTGAGAAGCTGCCCCCGACTGGAAGGACTTCAAGAACTATCTGAAGCATAAGCGGAAGGAGATGAATGTGGAGGAACTCATTATTTGAATTCTCATCGAAGAAGGCAACAAGAGTTTAGAGAGAAAGTTGTCCTCTCAGTGAAAGCCAACGTGATCGAGCACGGTCAAAACTCGAAACGGAAGAACCCCAAGTCTTCCAAGATGGGACCCAGATGAGGCATCAACAAGAATAAGTTCTTTGGGAGGTACTTCAACTGTGACAAAGTGTGTCACAAATCTTTGGAGTGCAGCAAGCCGAAGAAGAAGCAGGAGGTCAACCTGAACGAGGGACCAGAAATAGACGACCTCTATGCAGTGGTCTCAGAACTGAACCTGGTCGGTTCAAACCCGCGGCAATGGTGGATCGATACTGGAGCCACCAGACATGTGTGTTGCAACAAGGAGCTGCTCTACAACTTTGAAGAAGTCACTGGAGACAAATTATTCATGGGAAAATCAGCAATCTCGAACATCATGGGCCAAGGAAAGGTGGTGCTGAAGATGACCTCGGGCAAAGACCTTACTCTAAACAATGTGTTGTATGTTCCGGAGATTTGGAAGAATCTAGTGTCCGGATCACTGTTAAGCAAGCATGACTTTCGCATTATTTTTTAGTCAGACAAAGTTGTATTGTCCAAGAATGGAATGTTTGTAGGAAGGGGCTATGTATTTGATGGGCTATTCAAACTCAATATAATGACCATTAGGCTCAAGATAAATAAAAATGAAAGCTCTTCCACTTATATGCTTGAGTCTTCATGTTTGTGGCATGGTAGACTAGGACATGTTAACTACGATGTGTTGCGTAGATTAATAAATATGTAAAGCATTCCTACATTCCACCTTGACCCAAAACACAAGTGTGAGATTTGTGTTAAAGCAAAAATGACAAGGTCATCCTTTCAACATATTGAAAGAAGTAACGAACCACTCGGGCTAATCCACATCGATGTGTGCGACCTCAAAGGTACACCAACACGTGATGGGAATAAGTACTTCATCACTTTTGTAGATGATAACACAAAATACTGTTATGTGTATCTTCTTAAAAGTAAGGATGAAACTATAGAGAAATTTACTCTCTATAAGAATGAGGTTGAAAACCAACTTAATAGAAAGATTAAGGTGGTTCGAAGTGACCGAGGCGGTGAATATGTATCACTGTTTGCTGAGTTGTGTGTTGAACATGGGATCAGACATGAAACAACAGCTCCTTATACTCAGCAAAATGGAGTTGCTGAGTGAAAGAATCGAACTCTAAAGGAGATGATGAATGCTCTTCTATTGAGCTCTGGATTGCCAGAGTTCATGTGGTGGGAAGGTGTGCTAACAGCTAATTACCTTTTAAATAAGGTGCTCTGGAGGAAAACAGATAAGAGCCCTTATGAGTTATGGAATGGAAGACAACTGTCCTACAAATATTTACGAATATGGGGATGTCTTGCTAAAGTGCTGGTGCCTGATCTGAAAAGGATTAAAATAGGACCAAAGATTGTTAATTGCATATTTATTAGATATGCACAAAACAACAGTGGTTATCGATTTGTTATGTATGAATCATAAATATCGGAGATACACAAAAACTCGATAATAGAATTGAGAAATGTCTCGTTCTTTGAGCATGTGTTTCTGTACAAGACCCGAGAGGATGCTAGCTCCTCAAAGCGAGCATATGAAACACAAGAGGAAGATGATGATGAGGAACCAGTGGAGGTTAAGCTTAGACAGAGCAAAAGAGCTCGGGTAGAAAAATCCTACAAATCGGATTTTATCACTTTTATGTTGGAAAGTGAGCCCTGAAGCTACTCAGAAGCAGTAAGCTCTTCTGATAGACCTCATTGGAGAGAGACAATTGTATCTGAGATAGACTTTATCTTGCAAAATCACACTTGGGAACTTGTGGATCTTCCTCTTGGAAGTAAACCACTAGGTTGCAAGTGGATATTCAAGAAGAAAATGAAGTCAGATGGCACAATTGATAAGTATAAGACCAGATTAGTAATCAAAGAATACCACCAACTAGAAGGCCTCAATTACTTTGATACGTATTCTCCGGTGTCGAGAATAACTTCCATTAGAGTATTGTTGGTTATCGCCGCTCTATGAAATCTCGAAATACATCAGATGGATGTAAAGAAAACTTTTTTAAAAGGGGATTTAGAAGAGAAAATCTACATGGAGCAACTTGAGAGGTTTTCTGTGTCAGGACAAAAAAATAAGGTTTGTAGATTGGTGAAGTCATTATATGACTTAAAATAAGCACCAAAGCAGTGACATGAGAAATTCGATAATGCCATGAAGGAATGTGAATTCAGGATTAATGAATGTGATAAATGTGTCTACATGAAAGTCATAGAGAGTGACTATGTTATCTTGTGCCTCTATGTAGACGACATACTTATCATTGGGAGTAATGATAAGATAATCAAATACACTAAAGATATGTTAAACTCAAGATTTGACATGAAAGACATGTGGCTAGCTGATGTGATTCTAGGAATCAAAATTCTTAGAACCACAGAAGGACTTGTTCTTAGTCAGTCCCATTATGTGGATAAAATTATTGAGAAATTCACCAAGGGTGATACTGCGTTGGCATGAACACCGATAAATATGAGTCAACATCTATCGAAAAATCGAGGTGAAAATATCTCTCAGCTAGAGTACTCTCAAGTGATTGGAAGTCTGATGTACTTAATGAGTTGTACACAACCAGACTTAGCCTACGTAGTAAGTAAACTGAGTAGATACACGAGTAATCCCGGTGTTGAGTACTGTAAAGGGATAATAAGAGTACTGAGGTACGTAAGGTATACTCGTGAATATGGTCTGTACTATATGAGATATCCTGTTGTGATCGAAGGATACAACGATGCGAGTTAGATATCTGACATAAAAGACTCCAAGTTTACGAGTGGATATGTATTCACTCTTAGCGGTGCAGCCATTTCTTGAAAATCTTCTAAGCAAACCGTAATAACCAGATTCACGATGGAATCTGAATTTTTAGCTCTTGACAAATGTGGTGAAAAGACTGAATGACTACGACAATTCTTAGAAGATATTTCACGATGGTCGAAATCTGTGCCGATAATTTACATACATTGCGATAGTCAATTAGCAATTGGTCGGGCACAAAGACATCTGTATAATGATAAGTCTAGATATATACGTCGTAGATATAATACCATTAAACAACTACTCTCAACGGGAGTTATCGCTATTGACTATGTGAAGTCAAAGGATAACCTAGCAGATTTGCTAACCAAAGGGTTAAATCGAGAGTTAGTTGCAAGCTCATCACGAGGAATGTGCTTATGCTGTTGTCAAGGATTAGTGTAGAGGTCACCCAACCAATGTTGACTGGAAATCCCAAGAACTAGGTTCAAAGGGATAACTAATCTGCACTGAGTAGACACACTATGGGGAATAACCCAATGAAATAGTGACTAGACCAGGGTAAGTAGATGAACTTTTAATGATCAAGAAGAGTAGATGACAACTCTTGAGGGATCACCTATGTGAGAAAGAAATGGAGCCACTTCGAAGAGAATTGGAGGCACAATTCTTAAACTTCTCACAGAACTAGGCGTGTTCATGGCCAAGAACGAAAACACTCATGAGAACTGAGTTGTATCAGGGAGAGTCTTGGGGTGAGATTTGTCACTGCTTACACAGACGACAGTATAGTTCAAGGACATCGTGTCTACTATCAGTCAGTAAGCAACCAAATCTTCATAAGGGAAGGTTCAAAGGGTAAAATCTACCTATCGTATATTTGACTCAACTGCTGAATGCTATCACATACACCATCTCCATTCATGTGGGAGATTGTTGAATATATGTGAATGGAGAAGAGGTGGAAGAGAATAGAAGTTCTATTGTGAATGAGATTTTAGTCTCACATTGGGAGCGTCAAGGCATGTTGTATAGTTTATATAGATTCACATGTATTGAGGATGTGAACAAATGCATGGGGAGAGGCTCTCTCTCACACGTGGGTGTGCAGGGGGGTACAAATCTAGGGTCCGGATTGCACTGAACCATGTTGACTCATGTGCGGGCATGACCTGCGCACGCCAAATGTTGGACCGGTCGGGGCAAAATTTGCCCAAGTGGAACAACCAACATTTTACCATGTAAATCTTTTGCTGCTGTGTAACAGATGCATTAAATTCAAGATTAATGCAGAATCAAAACGGTCAAGTGATAATGAGTGAAACGGTCGGCATTTCACTGCTCGATGAGTAATGGTATTTAATCGACCATTAACGCTGCCATTGATCTGAGCTCCTATATAAAGAGAACACAGAGAAAAGTAGCAGAAGCTCTCCACCTGTGTTCCCTCCTCCTCTGTCGTACAACTCCTACTCGACAGAATGCCCGTGATAGCAATTGGGTGCCACTCAGTTCGTCGTGAGCACTAGTGTTTGGTGGAATCACGGTCAACCGTTGTATTCTAGGAAACAGACGACCCGAGTAAGCCTCGAAGCACAGTCGGAGGTGGGGCGAATCTGTTTCAAGAAAACTGTGACTCTCGCAGGCCTCGGTCAGCTCGCCCGGTCCCTTCGTCTGCTTGGTCGGCCCCTTCGCTCGACCGACCTCTCCACTCACCCGGTTGATCTCTTTGTCCGCCCGACCGACTTCTCTAACCACTCGGCCTATCGCTTCGCCTGAACGCCTGGCCTGTTGCTTCTCTCGACCGGCCTGTCGCTTCACTCGACCGGTCTATCACTTCGCTCGACCGGCCTGTCGCTTCGCTCGGCCTGTCGCTTCGCCCGAACGCTCGGCCTGTCGCTTCGCTCGACCGGCCTGTCGCTTCACCCGCCTAGCCTACCTCTCGCCAGACCTGTCTGTCTGCCCAGCCTGCCTGCTTCTCGCCCGGCCTGCTTGCTCGCCCTGACCTGCCTCTCGCCAGGCCTGTCTGCCCGCTAGACCGTATCGCCCGGCCGACCTGACTGCTCGACCGTACTGCCCAGTCAGCCTTTCTGCTCGCTCAGCAGTATTGCCCGATTGACCTTGCTGCCCGCCTGATCGTACTGCTTGATCGATCTCTCTGGTTGGATGGCTGCTCTGTCCGATCAGACTCTGTGCTCTCGTTTGCTCAGCTCGGCAACACAGACCTGCTGATCAACAGATCTGCTCGCTCTTCGACATGTAACATAAACCAGTCCCTGTTGGCAGTTTGAGATTATCCGCTCAGGTCATCTCTATTGTAAGTTGAATTTAAATTTTATGTAATTTTTAATTTAATTAAGTCCTCAAAAATCTCCGACAACATATTATCTACATTCCTTCTTAGTTAGTAGATGTTCTTTCGAATAGAGGTCACAATCAAATGATATTGGGCTCTTGGACTTCCCGCTGCATGTGATTCCTGATTTACTCTAGTGGTCGGTAGAAAAATTTCATTGTTCATCCAGTGATAGTCAATGAGATTAAGATGCAATGTAATTAATAAAAGTGAATGGAAAGTATGCATGTTTTTAAAAATTTATTTTCAAAAATACCTCTACCCCGTTTACTATTTTTTAAAAAAAATATCCTCAAATATTTTATTAATGTCGAAGTGCTCCAAACGTTTCTTTGCTTTTTTTTATTAAAATATCTTGTATAACAAGTAATTTAAAAATTGCAACGTAGTTGGTTGTCTAAAAAAATATTTTTCTAGTTAATAAAATATTGAGGTGTGTTTTGAATAATATATATTAAATATTAAAGTGCATTTCGAAATGGCAGAGGATAATCTCTATGAAAAGGAAAATGATAGTTCGCAACAAAAAGAAATATAGAGAGTTGAATATAGAACTAGGGATGATAGAGTTAAAGCGCTTGTGAAAAGCCATATAACGCACCAAGATTAGCCCATCGGTTCTTCTCGCCAAGGCTACATAGAATATCTTGGTGCGTTTTGATCGAAGATTATCCTGGATAACATTAGTTATCCATTTATAATTATTAAAAAAAATCCTGATTAATTTAAGTTATTGATGATTTCTAAATAATATTCTATATTTGTCACGTTTGTAAAATGAACACATAACTTGGAATCAAAAATTTTTAGAAAAATGAGATTTTTCTCAATTTTGGGATTAACAAAATTATTTGACTAAAAAAATATAAAGTTAAAAAAACAAAGTTTCAAAATGAGAAAAATAATAATATGTATTATTAGTTTTATAACTTAAGGTAATATAATAAAATATTACATTAAATTATATATTAAAATTTTAAAATAAATAATTTTTTATTGTATTATCTAAGTTGAATCAAATAATATTAAGTTATATTTTATTTCTCATAATTTTGATTATGTGAATATCTGATAATCACATAATTAAAGTTATGCATGATAATTTGAATTAAATACACCTCAACAATTATTATAGTTTGGGTTGAGAATAGATGTTTTCATCATCTACTTATAAAACATTAAATCAAATAATATTAAAATTGAGACAATTCATAGACCGCTAGGATTAGTTAAAAAAATGCTCCTAAAGAAAGGTCCAAAAGTTCAACATCACATGCACCTCATTTAGAGGAATTCGATCATTATCTCCTTATAGAACAAATACATACTTGTGTTCTCAAAGTTTCACCCCGAAAAACTTTTATTTGGGTGTGTAATCGCTTCATGCACAAGTCATCGATAGTTTAATCAACGATATTTAAAAGATAAAGACTTTGTATAAAATAACTAGTGAACAATATTTGAAGTTAACAGAATGAAATTTTAACAAGAAAGACTATTGATTCGCTACGTTGTCAACGCTTAATTGGAATGTATAATAATTATTTGAATAATAATTAAAATATCATTAGTCAAACACGCCAACAGTCGATTGTGCAATGTTATTTTGACTTCTCTTATAATTGCAAAGCCAACTCCATCATGCAAATCTAAAATTATTTTTTAAACAATAAAAATAAAATATGTAAATAAAAAATATATAGCAAATGGTACAAAGTTGGTGGCTTATTAATTGGTCAATAAAAATGACAGTTGACCGTATTAATTATTAATTAACGCTGCCAATCGTAAGCACCAGAAGGGAACTTTAAAATAGTGAGAAAACTGAAAAATTTAAAAATATACACCTTGTCATTCTCACAAGTAATGCGAATATTAATGTAGGACAAAAAAGGATATATGTTGTTGGTACTTGACTTCGTAGAGGGAGGAATGAATAGCACTTCAGTTTTATTGATCGATATAGTATACTCATCGATAAAAGGTTAATATGTATAGAAAATACAAATAACATAAAACACAACAAGTGCAAGTGACACCTCTGATTTTATATAGTTCGGAATCTCCAATTCCCATTCCAGGGTATATTTGGATTCCTATTCCATGGCCTGGTATTCTAACGGTATTGTTAGGACTCGTGCAAGATAGAGGAAGTGAATAGCTTCGATCGCTTCATCTCAATTGCGTGCTCGTCATTTGTGCAACGAAAAATTTAAATCAATCTTGACGTCACATGTACAACACCAATATTTTCTTTGGTAATCGGCTCTTAAGGCGACTAATCCAAGACCTAGTTTTAACGATCTGCCACCATTAAATTTTCTCCTTCTTATATATTTTCCGGAGGCGAAGAAGACTCTTACAAGTTGTTCTTATAACAATAACAAATAAAAACAAAGATACAAATGAAATCAAAACAAATAGAAACAAACACGTTTACACAAGTGAGCTTTGTTTTGGATGTTTGTTGCTGTTAGAATATATACTAAAAGCCTAGTTTTTTGTATAAATATTTATTTAGAAATAAAAATTATATTGGTCAATATCTACATTTGTATGCTAAATGTAATTGTTCAATTAATTTATATTGTAGATAACATGGTGTGTGGTGTCACACACAGAAGATTATGTTATCAATTTTTTATGAATTATAAACAGTAGCTCACAACTAAGATGGAAAGGAACAAACCGTTGGAATAGTCGTAGTGTAATTAGGTATTAGTTTATATATCTTGACTAATAAATTACACTAGTACACTCTAAGTGTATTAAATAGGATCATTTAAGATAAGTTCTTTTTATACTGACTTAATAAAAGAACAAGACCTTAGTTATTATGGAAGTGTATGCTCTTAATCCTAATATAATAACAAGCACATATATTTAGTATTTATTTCTTTGACTTATTAAAGGGTGAGATTTAGCTCGATAAATCAATAGGCCCGATAAGTTGGGAAATAATATTACTTATAGTGTGTGTTGTTGATTATAGAAGGAAATTGTGTCATAGTAATCTAGGTTGATAATGTCCCCAAGAGGAGCTCATAAGGATTATCATGTTAAACCCTGCAGGTGGACTTAGTCCGACATGACGATAAGGTTGAGTTGTACTACTCTTGGACTAAGAAATTAATTAAAGCGAGTTGTCAGTAACTTATTTAATTAGTGGACATTCGATATCTTAAACACAGGGAGATTAACACACTTATAATAAGAAGGAGCCCAAAACGTAATTTGGGATTGGTGCTGATAAGCCCGATTTTGTCGTGATTTGGGTATCAAATAATTTCACCGAACTCCTTTCTACACTAATGCAGTATAGGATGACTCGGATCGTCTCTCTCAAGGAATGTAAACAGTAGGATGATAGTCTTAGGATCAATTATTGTTGGCTTGGGTTTTCCAGACAAATTGGGATTTAAGAAATGACTTATGAACAAATAGAAGAAATAAGAACCAAAATTTATGCTACAATTGCAAATTCAATTCATGGAAAGTAACAAGAAAAGAATCTACTAATCTAAACTACTGCATTGAAAGAAATAATAACCAAGAATAGCCTATTGCAACCATTAGACAAACCTAAATTGTTTAGAGATCAAGAACAGTACTCTTAACCGAAGGTTTCAAAGCAATAGCAAGAGAATTTGAATCAACTATGCATTGATCAACTACAACAAACTAAAATTCAAACAGAGATAAAGAAACTATCATTTAGAGGATTCACACTAATCAAATTGGAGAAACCCTAGCTTGGGTTCGGTCTACATCAGATGAAGAACTCGGCGTTGAAGACAAACAAAGTAACTCAGCTGGAAATGGATCAAGATCAGAGAAAAGGAAGAATGAAACACTTTCGACGGTTCAGATGGGTGCGGAACTTCAGGAAAGGAAGATCGTCGGCCGGAAGACAAAAGAATCGACTGAAACCACAGAATCCTTCACCTTCTCTGCTTCTTCTTTCTCGCACGAAGTCGCGGCATGGGTTTGAGATCAGATGATCGAAGTGGCATCGCCGGTTGCTTGTGAAAGATCACCGAAGGAAGGGAAGTGCCCTTGACCTCGCTTGCTCGCCGGCGGTGGAGTGGATCGGAATCCCGGAGAAGGACCGCGCTTCCTCTGTTTTTGACGCGAGGAGAAGAAGAATTGACCAAGGAACACTGTAGCTTCTCATCCCATTTAAAACTGATCAAGATTAGAACAGATGGCTGTGATTTATCCGGATCGATCCAACGGTGAAAATTGCTCCAAATCTGTTCCAAATCTTCATATCTTGATCAATGGTCGTGATCTACTCCCCTGTGGCTTGGATGGACTGGATCATGATAGATGGCTCAGATCTCCTCAAGTCTTGAATGGACGGTCCATATTACTCCAAAGCTTGATCTCTTCATTTAAGCCCTATATTTGAACCCAAATCTAGTCTGATCCGATCGAGCCCTTGCCCTTTTGATGCCTACAAAGAATACAACCAAATATTAGCATCAAATACCACAAATATGATATAATTTGCAATTAAGTCCACAAATGACTCTAACTCATGAAATATGATATAAATGTGGAATTAACACATGAGAAGATCAAATGACATGCTAATATGAATCAAAATATCAATACAAAATGATGGTTATCAAATTCCCCCACACTTATTCTTGCATGTCCCGAGCAAGCAAACAAAACAAAGAAACAACTAAAATTTATCTCCAAAATAATTCCCTAGCAATACCTAGAAGATAGTAAAAGAAATTAACTAAGACCATCTAAAGGTCACAAACAATCATGAATTTAATCCAAACAATAATCAGCAAGTATGGTAGTTTCAATCCAATTGAAAAATTGAGCAAATTGCAACCTCACAAGGTATTTACCTATTCTAGCTCTCACACTCAATCATGCATATAAGTGGAGCTCAACTCAATGTCACTCACAACACTTCACTACCATAAGCTTGCTTATTTTCTAATTCTCCACCACTATAAACATAGCATACATGAATCAAAAGGAATTTAATCATGAAGAATTAAAATGAAAGCAAGAAAAAAAACAATTAAAGTGAATGAAATTGGCAAAAGAAAATGCATCAATGAAGAGAATGAGAGTATGGAAGGAATTTACTTGATGAGTTGACCCATTAGATGTAAAAAGAAATGAATACCATTTGTTTTTATCAATACAAAAGGCCAAGCCAAACTTTTCTTCAATTTGATAGCTATCCAAAAATTTTGATACTCTATCTCCACACTTGATACTCTTTTGTTTTGCCACTGTTTTTCCTTTCTTCTCCTCTGTTTTTGCACTTCAATTTCAGCATTTTGAAACTAAAACAATCTCATATCACCTTATGGAGAAGAGTTCCCTCCCCCACACTTAGAATCTTGGCCGTCTCGGACAATTCAACTCCATTCAATCAAAGTTGAAACACCTCAAGCTACTATTTTTTCCTTTCTTCATTCTGCAGAATTTTCTGATTCTTCCTTTCTCTGTTTCTGATTTTTCAGATTCGAATTCCAGAATAAGCCAATTCTATCACTGAACCAACAAACCATGTTCAGAAATCAAATTCCCAGTATCAATTTCAGAAAACAACCAAAACCTTCTAACAATTCTGCCATTCTAATTATACAATTTGAATTTATGATGTGCCTATATCTGTAAATGAATTCTGGTTCTGTAATCTACAACCAAAGTTTCCAGTATCAGGATTTCACAGCTGGATTGGTGTAGAGATAGGAACTTGACTCAGCATTCTTGCAGCAAACAAATTCAAAGATCTAAGGATTCAAATTCAGCACTTAACATACTCATAATCATTGCAGTGGAGCTGGACAATTCCAGCATCCTCTTCCATTGTTCATGCCAAATGCTTGTAACATATCTTGGTACACATCTGATACACCAATTTAATACTCCATTTCTCCACAATTTGCAAAATTCCAACAGTTCAACAGCTTGTTTAACATTCACAATTCTTTTCCTTTTCTTATCTCCTCCAGTTTTGCTCTTGCATACTAATAGAGAACAACCATTATTCATTTGCTCACATAGATCCTTAGAATTACTGAACTAGCACAGTTCAACAGGTATTCAATTAATTAAACTGCAAATCAGAACTTGAGAAAACACTATAGCAAAACTAAGGTAAGCTTACAAGAATCAGATCTATTAATGGCTGTTACCACAGCTTGAATTCAATTAATTTGGCTAAAAACTAAGTTCCAAAAATTGGCAAAGAAAGATCAATTTCAGAACTAGCACTTCATTGAGTTCTATGTGAGTTTAGTTTCCTTAACAGTTAGTTACATCCATCCCTTGCACTTAAGTAAACTCAGCTCCACAAATCCCAGAGTTACACAACAGAATCTGATTTTAGAATTCAGAATCTATGACTCTAAATTTGTTTCCTTGCTTCCTCTGCATATGACCATCATTTCCAACCAGCTAGAGGAGTGCATTCTATTGCATTAATAGGGAACCAAACCAAGCTTAAAGTAGCCGAGCAACAACAATTCAGAATTGAATTTTGTTTCTAGTTTTGCCTTCACATTTTCCAGAGCTCAAATTCTGCATTCTCAGCAATCTCTTGAACTGAAACAATTGCAACTTAGATACTAATCTTTAATAGTTAACCAATTATATAGTGATCATATATCAAATTTAACACATCAGATTCCCTGCAGATCAGTTCAAAATATTATTATGGGGAATAAAGAACATCATTTGTCGATGCCAAAACAAAATATCAAGCCAAACTCTTCTTCAATTTAATCACTACCATAGAATCTTGGCACACTATCCTCTCTATTTGATACTCTTCTATGCTACTGTTTCTTTCTTTTATCCTTATTATTTTGCTATCCCATTGAAGATTTCTCATCGCTCCCTTGAACTTCTATCAAATTTCTTTGAAGTGTCCTCCATAATCTTCTTAGTTTGATTTGAATCTCCTAGTTACAAAAGCTAAATGTCAATCAATTCAGAGATAAACTGAGGTAATAGATTCAGTTTAGCCTTTTTAGAAAACATCTTCAATTGGAATTGCAGTAACCAGTTCTAGTTTCATGCATTCATGATTCTCCTTCTCCTGGTAGTGGAAAATCAAATTCTCTTCTTGGATTCCTTCTGTTCAGGAGCTTGTAATAGAAATTTAACACCCTTTCAGTTTCTGATTTCAGACTCAAAGAGATATTTTTGTTTCAACTTCAGATTTTTTCCAACTTCCAGATCCACTTCTGCACTTAAGAATTCTAACTTGTGGAACACTTGAATAAGGAAGAATAACATTTGTCAATGAGAAAACAAGAAGTTTACTTGAGTTTATCAATAACCAGGAACCCAAACAAAGAGTTTGCCACACAACTAATCCAACCTGACACACAACTACTGCCCTGCAACTAGTCACGTGATAGTAGAAGAATCCCAATAAATAGCAAAAGAATCAGAAAACCATGAAAGTGATTCAGTTGCTCAACACTTTCTGAACTCAGATTCAGCATTTTTCTCAATCCCAGCAACAAGAACTAAGCAACAACTCAACAACATAATGAATTCTGTTTTCAGAATTCAGATTCTGATAAGTTTGCCATCCTAGTTTTTTTTTCTTCTTTCAGCTGACACTCCTTTTTACTTCGCTTGAGAAGTACATTCCCATTATATTAATAGAACATCAATCAAGTACCTGTAGCAATTTAGAGTCGAAGCTCTCAATTTTCTGACAATTTCAGAAACTGTAAACTCAGCTTTTAACTTCTTGGAAACTAGATTTTTCAGATGTACTCTCCTCAATTACAGTTGTTCTTAGTCTTTACTGGTCGTAAAAAAAAATAAACTCATCTTTGTATGGAAGTTTTGACACTTGACAGGATTAGAAAGATTGTAACACCAACAAACAATGGATAGATACAAACTTCACTTGAGGTTGTCACTGATAAGGAACTACAGTTCAACTTGGATCCATATAATTTCTTCGGATTTTATTCTCTTTTATTTTCTGTAATGCAATCCTCTACATAACTGTTAGGCACTCAAATTGGCATTCCAAAACTTTCTCAACAGCAACCGTAAGAGAAAGAAATAGATTCAGAATTTTTTTATCAAATTCTGAATTACTGTCTTGTGCACTTAGCTTCAGCAATCCACACTTCCATCAGCTGTAGCTCTTGCATTCAGTCTGTAAAAAGGACTCAGCTGCACTATCATCAATTTCAGAGCATTACTAAAATTGAACTCCCCAATTCCTAGTGTACAATTGCAGATTAACAGCTTTTGCATTTCAGAAATCAGAATTGGAAATAAATCGTACCAAAATTCACTTCCATTATAGATACATGCTTTTAACTCATGGAAATCTTGAGTAGGTTAGAACATTAGATGGTAATGAGAAAATCAAGTGCTCCACTTGGAATCTTACTGTTCAGAAATTTATAATCAAAACTTGGCACACAACAAGTAGAGATTGATACATCAAGTGAAGAGCTCTTTTTACCAATTCCACAAAACAGCAGATTCTATCTTCAACTAGTTTTCAACAACATCCAAAGAAAACCACAAATATTCATTCCTCATCAACCAACTCAAACAAATTCATTTTCTACCTCAAAGACTGCTCAACATCATTAAATTTCCAACAATACAAACCTTGAATTAATTCCACCAGCAAGATCAAAAACAAAGAAAATGAACCAATCCTCAAGAACAATTGCAAAATCTCCAATATTTCCAAAAATTTATAACATCTCTCCCCCACACTTAAAACTTCGTCCATCTTAGCAATCTAGCTCATCAAGAATTCAACCAAAACTCTCAATGGAATGGAAACAAAGCAAGGTGACAAAAGATTTATTCAACTAGAGTTCAAAAGGAAAAGAATTCAAAGAAGGGAAATATAAATCAAAGAATAGGAAAGAAATATCCTTCATGTTCATGCATACAAATGTTATTGTGATTTCAAAAAAAAAAAAACAAAGCAAGTTCTAGAGTTCAATTGTCATGAGTGCATATCACACAAAAAGATAATAGAATATAGGCCTTAGGTGGTCCTCTCTAGGTAATTTTTGGCAATCAAACTCAATTAATCAAAATGGAATCCATCACCACACTAACCAATATCATGCAAGTAAAGTATTCAATCATGTAAAATGACCTGAACTTGATGGTCAAAATTAAAGAACTTTTACCATCTTAAAAGTATTACTATAACAATTTCATGGAGAATTTTATTCCAAATGAGATGCTATGTATACTAAACAAAGTACAAGGTATTAAGCAAAATGCGAATGTAAAGTATGTAAAGCAAAAGAAACGTATAAAGAAAAAAGAAAAAATAAGGAACGAACTCCCCCTTATTCCGGGTGGTTGTAAACGATTTAGAAGTAGAAACCATGCCGGTATTGGAATGGTTCTTCCTGGTGGTTGGAGTCGGTTAAGGTGTAAAATCCACTTTGGAAGTGGAATATTGTGTATTGAGGTCAAAACCTCTCCTCCCACCATATGCTCCTTGAAAATTCGTCCCGACGGTTGAAGATGGTTCAATTTAAGCATCCACTCCGGTATCCTATAAAGATGGAAGCTAGACATCCCTCGCAAGCATATAAGGTAAGAAAAAGATGTAACAATATTAGTCCCTTTAAAGCATGTGTCAAGAAATGCATCACATCCAACAAAGTCAATTAATGGTACCTTTATAAAATCTTCTAATGAATTACAAGAAATACTAACCTTGTCATGTTGGAAGGTACCTGGAGGTTCTAAAATGGTAACTGTGACCTCCTCATCATCAGATAATAGCTCAGACTCTGACTCAGGTGGTGTATCTAAGGGAAGTGATTCTTGAGGCTCTACTTCCACAGCATAAGCCCCTACACTCTTATCATCAACATCTGGTTCAGGTGATTCTTGGGGTATTGCTTCCATTGTGCAATCCCCTACACTTACATCATCATCCACATCAGTACCTGCATCATCAACAACATCTACAAAAATAGTATCAGCAGAGTCAGAAATTCTTACAACTACAGCATCACAACAAGAAGTATTAGAGGAGTTCTGTGAAATAATAAAATCAAGATCAGGTCTGTCAAAGACACTACAATCCCTCTGCTCAAGCACCTCAATATTGGTAGGAATGGTCTCATCAACTCTTAAGGTAACTGGTTGTCCATTTCTAAATTGTTGAGGGTTGACAGCCATGGTTTACAAAAGTTTCATAGCTTCATCAGGAGTCTTATCAATCAAGGGCCCTCCACTAGCTTTATCCACCATGTACAAATCAAACGGCAACAACCCATCATAAAAATGAAGGACAAGCATTTGATCACTAATTTGATGTTGAGGACAACTGGAGCAAAGTTCCTTAAATCTTTTCCAATATTCACTCAATGTCTCCTCCTTGAATTGTTGAATACCACGAATCTTTTTCCGCATAGCTATATAATCATTTTGAACTCCCTGTGGTCTTTGATATAATGGATATGGCTCATCAAA
This sequence comes from Zingiber officinale, assembly GCF_018446385.1. Taxonomy (NCBI): domain Eukaryota; kingdom Viridiplantae; phylum Streptophyta; class Magnoliopsida; order Zingiberales; family Zingiberaceae; genus Zingiber; species Zingiber officinale. The sequence continues at coordinate 107,355,017 of NC_055999.1, read as the reverse complement.
TTGTCCTTGTGCAACCTCATATCTGAAACTTGCATAATCCATAGGTGGGTAGTACTGATGTTCAGACTGATAGAACCAAGTCTGAGGCTGATAGTATTGATAATATGGATCCATGGTCAAATAAATTTCTGTTCTTACAGTGAAACACTAGCAGATAAGATCAGAAAATACATGAGCATAAAAGATCAAACACATGGATATATGAATATGAAAGCACTCAAACAAAAAAAATTTTGGTTTTCAAAATAGAGAACAATCCTAAGATTATCAAACACCGCTACACTCCTCGGCAACGACGCCAATTTTGATAAGCCCGATTTTGTCGTGATTTGGGTATCAAATAATTTCACCGAACTCCTTTCTACACTAATGCAGTATAGGATGACTCGGATTGTCTCTCTCAAGGAATGTAAACAGTAGGATGATAGTCGTAGGATCAATTATTGTTGGCTTGGGTTTTCCAGACAAATTGGGATTTAAGAAATGACTTATGAACAAATAGAAGAAATAAGAACCAAAATTTATGCTACAATTGCAAATTCAATTCATGGAAAGTAACAAGAAAAGAATCTACTAATCTAAACTACTGCATTGAAAGAAATAATAACCAAGAATAGCCTATTGCAACCATTAGGCAAACCTAAATTGTTTAGACATCAAGAACAGTACTCTTAACCGAAGGTTTCAAAGCAATAGCAAGAGAATTTGAATCAACTATGCATTGATCAACTACAACAAACTAAAATTCAAACAGAGATAAAGAAACTATCATTTAGAGGATTCACACTAATCAAATTGGAGAAACCCTAGCTTGGGTTCGGTCTACATCAGATGAAGAACTCGGCGTTGAAGACAAACAAAGTAACTCAGCTGGAAATGGATCAAGATCAGAGAAAAGGAAGAATGAAACACTTTCGACGGTTCAGATGGGTGCGGAACTTCAGGAAAGGAAGATCGCCGGCCGGAAGACAAAAGAATCGGCTGAAACCACAGAATCCTTCACCTTCTCTGCTTCTTCTTTCTCGCATGAAGTCGCGGCATGGGTTTGAGATTAGATGATCGAAGTGGCTTCGCCGGTTGCTTGTGAAAGATCACCGAAGGAAGGGAAGTGCCCTTGACCTCGCTTGCTCGCCGGCGGTGGAGTGGATCGGAATCCCAGAGAAGGACCGCGCTTCCTTTGTTTTTGACGTGAGGAGAAGAAGAATTGACCAAGGAACACTGTAGCTTCTCATCCCATTTAAAACTGATCAAGATTAGAACAGATGGCTGTGATTTATCCGGATCGATCCAACGGTGAAAATTGCTCCAAATCTTCATATCTTGATCAATGGTCGTGATCTACTCCCCTGTGGCTTGGATGGACTGGATCATGATAGATGGCTCAGATCTCCTCAAGTCTTGAATGGGCGGTCCATATTACTCCAAAGCTTGATCTCTTCATTTAAGCCCTAGATTTGAACCCAAATCTAGTCTGATCCGATCGAGCCCTTGCCCTTTTGATGCATACAAAGAATACAACCAAATATTAGCATCAAATACCACAAATATGATATAATTTACAATTAAGTCCACAAATGGCTCTAACTCATGAAATATGATATAAATGTGGAATTAACACATGAGAAGATCAAATGACATGCTAATATGAATCAAAATATCAATACAAAATGATGGTTATCAATGCAGTAGTTCAATAATAATTCTTTAGTGACATGAATTATTATTGATGAAATTAAGTTGGGTGTTTGGGGTGAACACGGGAAGCTTAATTTCATCGGGAGACCAAAACCAATTCCTCCTCTCGGTCCCTATCGTAGCCTCTTATTTATAAAGTATTATACCCACCTATACCCACCTTTATATCCATCCTAATGGGGCCGGCCAAGCTAGCTTGGAACCCAAGCTAGGGGCCGACCAAGACCAATAGGATGAGCCAAGTAGGTGGCCGGCCAATGCTTGGAGCCCAAGCATGGTGTGGTTGACCCTAAGAAAATTAAAAGGATTTTTATTTTTTAAAATTTTCTTATGTGGATTTCCATGGTTTTAAAAGAGAGTAAAATTTAAATTTTTTCCTTTTATAGCTTTCTACAATAGATTGAGAAAAGATTTGATATCTTTCCTTATTTGTAGATTGAAAGGAAGATTTTAATTTTGATAAAACTTTCCTTTTTTGTAACCATGTTCATGATTTAAAAAGAGAGTTTAAAATTAAATATTTCCTTTTATAAATTTCTACAAAAGATTAAGAAAAGATTTGATATCTTTCCTTATTTGTAGATTGTAAGGAGATTTTAATTTTAAAGATAACTTTCCTTTTTGGAAATCATCCAAATGTTTTAATAGAGAAATTTTAATTTATATATTTCCTTTTATAAACAACCATGAAGGGATAAATTATTAGAGAAATTTTTATTTTAAAATTTTCGGAAACAAATTAGGAAGTTTTAATTCTTGTTAAAACTTTCCTTGTTTGGGATTATGAGGTGGCCGACCATATGATTTAAGAAAAGGAATTTGATTTTAATTAATTAAAAATTTCCTTTTCATGACAAAGAAATTAAGGAAGGTTTTATTTAAATTTTCCTTATTTGCCAAGACCAAGGATTATAAAAGAGAGGGTAGGGGTGCCTTCATGACTAACAACTCTATTCTATTTTTCTCTCTTTTCTTCCTTGGTTTGGTCGACCATCCTCTTCTCTTCTTCTCTTCTTTTTGGTGGTCGAACCTCATCACTCTCAAGGAGACTCTTGTGGTGGCCGGATCCTACTTGGAGAAGAAGAAGAGGAAGGAGTTTCTTGCATCCCTTGGAGCTTGGTGGTGGTGGCCGAACCTCTACATCCTTGGAGGAGTCTTGGCGGCCGAAACTTGGTGAGGAAGAAGAAAGGCTTAGGTGGTTGTCATCTTGGTAGATCGTTGTCCACACAACATCTGAGATAAGAAGAGGAATACGGTAGAAGATCAAGAGGTCGTTGCATACAAAGTAAGATATAACTAGTAATTATTTTCTGCATCATACTAGTTTTTCTTTGTATGAATTCCAAACACAAGAGACATATGATTCTAGATTTTCGGATTAGATATTCGAAGTTGTGTTTTTTTATTTTTTTGATCTTGTGATTCGATTGTTCTTTTTGGTTAAACCTAATGTTATTTTAAGAAATTAAATATTGAATTTCGTTAAGAGGCTTTGTCGAGGCAGTGGTGGATGCTCCCATACCCAAGAAGGCTATGTGCCTCGCTAGGTTTGACCTGGGAGCCAATTTTTGAAATAAATATTTAATTGAATTTGTAACATAGGTAGATTTGGATCAATAGTATTAAGTTCCGCTTGCGATCTAAGTCTAAACCATTAAGAACAGATATGTTAAATTTGAAATCAATAATGTTAAGTTCCGTTTACGATTCCGAATTTAATTTCTAAAGAACACAATAGGTTGTTAGGAAAGGTTCGACACTTGTACAAAATTTTTGTACAGTGGAACCAGTACGATCTTTCTAGGACCAACCAACAATTGTTGCATTGAATTGTCTCTTATTGGTCTAGAAATACAGTAGTAATTTGTCCTCAAACCCCCACGAACTAGTGATGAGAATCCTCCTCGAAATCCCCTTTATAAGACAGTTGTTCTGGCTGATTTTCGCTTAGCAATCAATTGTTAGATTTCACCAATCGATGGCCATCAAATCCAATCGTTTAAATATACAGAACGACTCTTTTTTTATCTTACCAATCAATTAGTGAGATTCATCAATCAATTACTTGCCTCCAATCGAATTGGGCAATTGATTTAGGAAGCTTATGTTCGCTGCTACAGTATCACCAATTAATTGCTAGAAGCCACCAATCAATTAGCTACAACAACAAAAGTACTATAACAAAAACCCTAAACTTGGTAAGTGTAGCAAATCATAAAGTTGCTATACAAACCCTTGAAATTATTGTAGTAACACTAAAGTTTCGGTTTCAAGGTTTGTAGTAAATTCGGGCATTGTAGTAACCATAGTTAGTGTAGCAGAAACCTTAATTACTATAACCACCCCTAAAAAAGTTAAAAAACCTCAGAACCTCATGTTTAGAATCCATCAGTCAATTGACACATCTTATCAATCGACTAATATTCCTGTTTCAACCTTACCAAGTTGAATTCTCATCTTGTCTAGTATTTGATTAACTTCAACTCACCAGGATTTCCTTTACTAATCATCCGGTCAACCTTGACCTATTGAGACTTTTCGTTATCTAACATTCGGTTAATATTGACCTATCAGGACATTATAATTTCCTAACATCTAATCAACCTTGAGCTACTGGGACTTCCTCGTTGTTTAATATCCGATCAACCTTGACCTGTCGGGACTTCCTTATTACTTAGCATCTGGTCAACCTTGACTTTCCAGGACTTTTGTCATTACTAAGTGTTGGTCCACCATGGCCCATTTGGACTTTACATCTCATGCCAACTACATGTTGGACATTTGATCGTCAAGTGTTCGGTCACCCATGACCCACTTAGACTTTCCATATCTTTTCAAGTATCTAGTCAATCTTGACCTACTTAACGTTTGACTTTACCACTTACATATTGCTCAAACATCAAAATCTAATTCGAGTCAACTCGAACTTGGTCAACATAGTCAACATTAATCCAAACGGGAATCAATATTTGAAAGAGAGAAGTCTAGTCAGGACTAGAATGACTAGCAAAGGAAAGTTCTAACCAAAGATTAGGTTGGTAAGAAGTCTACTGAATGACTAGTTTTAACTTGAGGATAGACAAGAGAAAGTTCTAATTGGAGGTTAAATGTAATACCCCGGTTCTGAGATTCTGGTTAAGTATGACTTAAAAGGTTAGATGGTACTATCCATATCACCAAGGTGCACTTTCCTTTTCGGAAGCCCAAATTTAAGAATTCCAAAGTTAAGCGTGCTTCCGAAAAGGAAGGTGCACTTTGGTGATATGGATAGTACCATCTAACCTTTTAAGTCATACTTAACCAAAATCTCAGAACCGGGGTATTACAATCACCCCCACTTAAAGACACAACACCCTCATTATGTAACCACAAATCACACCACAGGCAAATCCAAGAATCTCCCTCGCTAGGTGGTGCCCTGGGTGCTCTTGCCACAGACGCACTCACGGTCGCAAGGTCGCTCTGATACCATCTGTAACGCCCCGGCCCGGGTGGGCCCCACCCGGACTAAACGGAAACGTCACCAGAATTGCCCATCGGGTTGACGACTAGCTCCACAGACCACCAGAGGTACTTTCAACGTGCTTTGTCCTTACTCGCACGCACCCTGGAAAACTTTCCAGGAGGTCACCCATCCTTAGATTTCTCCAAGCCAAGCACGCTTAACTTTGGAGTTCTTAAGTTTGGGCTTCTGAAAAGGAAGGTGCACCTTGGTGATATGAATAGTACCATCTAACCTTTTAAGTCATACTTAACCAGAATCTTAGAACCGGGGTATTACAATCACCCCCACTTAAAGACACAACGTCTTCGTTGTGTAACCACGAATCACACCACAGACAAATCCTAGAATATCCCTTGCTAGGTGGTGCCCTGGGTGCTCCTGTCACAGGCGCACTCAGGGGTCGCAAGGTCGCTCTGATACCATCTGTAACGCCCCGACCCGGGCGAGCCCCACCTGGGGCGAGCCCCACCTGGACCTAACCGGGAACGCCACCAGAATTGCCCATCGGGTTGACGACAAGCTCCACAAACCACTGGATGTCCTTTCAGCGTGCTTTGTCATCACTCGCACGCACCCGAGAAAACTTTCCAGGAGGTCACTTATCTTCAGATTTCTCCAAGCCAAGCATGCTTAACTTTGGAGTTCTTAAGTTTGGGCTTCCGAAAAGAAAGGTGCACCTTGGTGATATGGATGGTACCATCTAACCTTTTAAGTCATACTTAACCAGAATCTCAGAACCAGGATATTACATTAAACATGTGAGAAGTTCACCCAGTAACTAGTCCTAATTGGAGATTAGGTAAGAAAATCTTGGTCGAAGGGATTGGGTAGGAAGTCTTGGAAGATCGAGTACATTAGGCAGAAAGTCCTGGGGTCGAAGACACCAGGCGAGAAGTCTAGATGAGTCGAGGATCATAGGTTTTGTGAAAAGTCCTGAGAGTGAATATCAAGATGAGCAAAAGTCTAAATAAATCTGGAGCACTGAAGGCTTGACATAGAAAAATCCTAAGAAGTAGACCATAGGTGGTAAATTCTTCAATGAGTTGACTCTAAGCAAAAGATAAGCCTAGTAGGTCGGGTAGACTTATAGGATTAAGGCTTAGGTTGTTTGTTTGTTATTGTATACTTATCTTATAGGAACATGAAGATGGAAGCAAGACTAGGAAGAAAATAGACACAAACAATGTTGACGAAAACAATCTGCTGCCGGAGATTTACGGGGTATTAGCTGAATTTAAATACACCAAATTAATTCACTTATCTATCGAAATGGCCTTAGCTGATAATCTCAGGCTGCTAGCAGGGGCTGGTGTTTGCCAAATACTGAACGCAGACTTCACAGTGGTCGACCGGGTGAGTTAGCTACTGACTGAGCGAAACAGGCTAAGGCCGACCGAGCGAAGAGGTCAACCGAAATTAGAGGCTTAGGCCATCCGAGCGAAGCTTAAGACCGACCGAACGAAGAGTCCGACCGAGCGAGGAGGTCGACTGAGCGAGGAGGCCGACCGAGCGAGGAGGCCGACCGAGCAAGGAGGCTGACCGAGCGAAGAGGCCGACCGAACGAAGAGTCTGTCCGAGCGAAAGGGAGAGCGGCCGAGCGAAGAGGCTGACCGAACGAAGCTTAAGGCCGAGCGAAGAGGTCGACCGAGCGAAGCTTAAGGCCGACTGAACGAAGAGTCCGACCGAGCGAAGCTTAAGGCCGACTGAACGAAGAGTCCGATAGAGCGAAGAGGCCGACCTAACGAAGAGGCCAACCGAGTGAAGCTTAAGGCCGACTGAACGAAGAGTCTGACTGAGCGAAAGGGAGAGCGGCCAAACGAAGAGACCGACCAAGTGAAGCTTAAGGCTGACCGAACGAAGAGTCCGACCAAGCGAAGAGGTCGATCGAGCGAAGCTTAAGGCCGACCGAACGAAGAGTCTGACTGAGCGAAAGGGTGAGCGAACCGAGGCCTACGATAAACACAATTTTCTTGAAACAGATTTGCCCCACCTTCGGCTGTGCTTCGAGGCTTTCTCGGGATGTCTGTTTCCCAGGATACAACGGTGAACCATGATTCCACCAAGCACTGGTGGTGACAGCGAACTGAGTGGTACCCGATCTATCATGGACACTCCGTTGAGAAAAAGTTGCATGACAGAGGAGGAGGGTACGTAGGTGGAGAGCTTCTGCTGCTTTTCTATGTGCGTAACCTTTTTCCTGTGGTCGCAACCTTCTTATATAGGAGTCTAGACCAATGGCAGTGTTAATGATCATTTAATGATTATTATTTGTTAGTTGTGTAACACCAACGTTTCACTTGACTACATTAATCTTTCTTTAATACATCCGTTTCACTCGACTGCATTAATATTTCTTTAATGCATCTGTTACACAAGTAGCAAAAAGGTTTACGTGATAAAATATTGATTATTTTACTTTGGCAAATTTTGCCCTGACTGGTCTGACATTCAGAGCGCGCAGGTTGTTCTCGTACACGAGTCAACATGGTTCAGTGCAATCCGGATCCTGGATTTGCACCCCCCTGCACATCCACGCGTGAGAGAGAGTCTCTCTCCATGCATTTGTTCACATCCTCAATGCATGTGAATGAATATAAACCACCTATTTGCCTTAGAGCTTCCAATGTTGGACTAAAGTCTCATTCACAATGAAGCTCCATGTCTCTTCCACCTCTTCTCCATTCACAAATCTCCAACAAACAAAAGGTAACCAAACCCATTGCTTGGACAAGTCAAGTCCAGGTACTTGGATTGTTTCCAAGCTCCTTGAACTAGTTCTGGTGTCCTGGACTAGTCGAGGTGCCCTAGACTGGTCCAAGCGCCTTGATTGGTCTAGGCACTTGGAAAGCTTCTAGGTGCCCTAGACCAAATCTGATCAAGTCAAGGTAATGGTGTGATAAATTTGGATCAAATAGACACTAAGCTAGCGATGCCCTGAAGGCTTTTAGGCGCCCGAAAAGACTATAAAAGTGACTTCGAGTAGAGGCTTCAAATCATCCATTCTTCTTTACTCATACTTTGGGTGCTCAAAAGAAAAGATACAACATGAAATTCTATGACTGGGGAAGCTCCAAGAGGAGTGTGCTGTGCCCAAAACTTCTAGAACAGCCAAAGACAAGGGTTTTGTTTGTATTTATTTTACAAGACAGTACTTTATTCTATTATCTTTTACTTTTGCTTTAAACTATAAAACGAGTTTCTCCACCTGTAGAAAGATTCTGAAAAGGAGACCACTAGTGAACTCATACTTGAGTGTGTAGACATTGGATGTACTCACTCTTGGGCATTGGGAACCAAGTAAATCCCATGAATCTTTTCGTTTGTGTTTTATTTGTATTTTCCATTGCGTACTAACCTGATAGATTGAACGAACATGACGAAAAGGCAAAAATGAACGATCGGGATTCACCTCCTCTCTTGACTACACCAATCCCACAATTAGTATCAGAGTAGGAGACTTTGATTGGACTAACCGCCGAAGAAACAAGCAAACCAAAGATCAACCAGGTAAAATTTAATTATGGGTTTTAAATTTTCTATAATTTGTTTAAGTGAAGGGAGAGATGACACTACGAAAACAAATGTCCTACTCATAAAATTTAGATGACACCACCAATGGCAAAGGAGAAATCGATACTAGGAGTCCGGAGGAATAAAGTGCACATCAAGTACTTCAAGTGTCAGGAGTTGGGACATTACAAGAACCAATGGCTAGAGAGGAAGACGTAGAAAAAGTATAATGAATTAGGAGTTATGATTCTAGTAAGTCAATTTATGTTTATAAAAACGGTCCTAAAATGTTTGATAATTTAGACAATATTTTTTATAACAATATAGATTTGCATAATAAATTAGATTTGAAATATTTTTAATTAATGATATGAAATTAAATAATAATATAAATTTTAATAAGTATGTGGAGATTAACTTTGAATTGGTCAAACAAAATATTGATCAAATCAATTTTAAAAAATTAAAGAATAAAAACATAAATTTAAATAAATCTGAAAATGAAATTAGTAAATCTGAAAATATAATTAATAATTCAGAAATTGAAATGAATAGTTCTAAAAATGAAATTAATAAATCTGAAATTTTAATTAATAATTTTTAAAATTTAATTAATAAATCTGAAAAATCTAATTAACAATTCTGACAAAAATAAAAATAAAAAAACCTAAAAATTCAAAATTAATTAATCCTATTATTAGCCTGATTTAAATAACTTTATTTTATCTTATAATAATCCTATTATTAGCCTGATCTATGAATTACGACAAAGGTGAGTCCCATTATATTTTAGTCATGTTTTTTATGATGAAATATCAAGTAGTTAGTGATCTGAAAGCTTACATTCATTTTTTTGAGAAGTATGTATCAAATAAGAACTCATTGATAGATTTTATCACGCGCTTCAATAGGACATTGCGACAACAAAGACATACTGAGTTAGTTGCTGACCATATTGATATGATTGAACAACCAAAGATTAAGATAAACTGGCCTATGGAAACTCAAATGGTTAAGGTGTACACAAAAAGGAAATGGTTGGATTTTCAAAGTGAAGTGAGTGTGAGTCATGGTTATTATGTGCAACAAGCATCTATAGGTGGAGATTTAGTAGGTTATCATGTCATGAATTTTCAACATGGTTCATCCGCAAAACCAAGGGTCCTCGCACATGACAAACATACAAAGTACGTATCCTATAGTTATAGAAAATTTGCGTTCGAGGGCATTCCATGTAGGCATATGTTAGCTTTTTTCTGTATCAACTAAGTGTTTCTACTTCCTGATAAGTACATACTCAACAGATGGACAAAATGCCAAGGTTGGGGCAATCTATGCTTTTGGTGAGCAAACTTTCTTTGGCAGTCCAGATGCAAAATTGATGGCAAGACACTCGAGGTTGTCCTATAAAGCTTCAGTAGTGATCGACGATACATCTTTGACTAATGAGGGAACAAACTTCTTGGATGAACAATTAGATTGTATATACAGTAAAATTCAAGAGATGAACATTAGCAGAAAATGTGACAATCAAAGTCAAAGGAAGAAAGCCATCGATGGATCCCCCTCTATTGTTGATCCTTCTTTAGTAAGAGCAAAGGGTTGTGGGAAAAGATTGAAATCTTTAAAAGAGACGTTAACCTCAAAATCCAAGCTATGTCGTGGATGCGGTCATCGAGTTGTCTCACATGACAAGCACAACTTTCCATTATTGCAGCAAGGGTATGCACCCATTAATTATGTGTTTGTAGTATAATTTTATTCCCAAATCAATCATTTTTATCCATTAATAGTAAAGTTGATGACAAGTCAATTGCCAGATCAACTGCTACAGAGAAAGATAATACCAATGATGACGAATCATATGAAGAAGATTGACATCTATAGCTGGTACTTTCAAAGTTTTATTCCACTTTAATACTGGGCCTAGATAAATTTCAGCGTATAATTATCTTTGTTATTGTAGGTTCTAACAACTTGCCTTTGAGTTATGAGGCTAGGTTTTCCAAACCCTCGGTGAGTGGTTATTACTTATTACAGATAGTTTTCCTTTTACTCTAAATCTTACGTTGTTAATAATCTGAGATGTATTACGTAAAGCATAACTTTTTGTCATAACAAATTAATTTTTCGATTGAACTTGCTTCCATCACCATCCCTCTTTTTGCCAATTATTATTTGATGGGTCTGAGAGTCTCCATAAATTATATAATTTCAAATTATATTAGTGACCATTGAATTATTAATAGAGATTATGGCTTGTTAGCTGTATCGACAGTAGATCTCTACACTTTGTAGCAGATCACGTCTCTGAAATAGCTGCTACAATATGTAGCAGCTAATCTACACTAACTTCTATAAAGTGTAGCAACTAATCTTCAGAAGATGCTACACGTAGTAGCAGTTACATTTGAGAAGCTACTACAATTTGTAGCAGCTAATCCGCACTAACTGCTATAGAGTGAAACAACTACTCTTGAGAAGCTACTACACGTTGGAGAAGCTCACTTTATTACTGGATCTTGATAAATTTCAGCTTACAATTATCATTATTGTTGTAGGTTCTAACAACAGGACCGTTGAATTATGAAGCTAGGGTTATAATGTGTTGGCGAGCGGTTATTAGTTAATATAGATGAATTTGACAACCTTGTTGGTTATTATAGATCGGTTTGAAAAACTTCTGTCATACTTTCGATATCATAATAGCCAAAAAGTGGCATTTTGTATGTAGAGCGGCTATGTATATGCCCTCTTGCCTATAATGAGAGATTAACTATTATAATAGAACATTCACAAACGTTTTCGTTCCTTTTCTATTCTTAAGGCTTCATCTTTTGATCTTTTAGACAAAGTAAGATTTATTCAAATCATCACCTTTTCCTAAAATAACGAGGATTGGTAGAATTTCTTATTCTACTTTGATTTCTACACTATTATTCTATTAATAATATAAGATGTTTTACATAATGCCTCCCTCTGTGTTGTAGCAGGTACGGATAGATAGCTGCTACAACATGAAATCATATGTTGTAGCAGTTACTGACCCATAACTGCTACAACATCAACTTAATTATAATTAAATTTCACCAACCCCATCAGTTGCTAAATGGGTGTAGCAGCTACCACACTCTAGCTGTTACAACGTGGACCTCATGTTCCTTGTTCGTGAGTTTGATAATGACTCATGAGTCCACTTTAATTTACCGCATCATCATATCACAACATACCTAAGAAATAAAATTTGAATAATACATTTATTGTCAATATGGGAGAGATTACATTGTAAGTGTAATATTGTCAATCAAATATTACATTTCCCTTACATCGTAAGTGTAATATTGAACACAGTGATCATAGTGTTCTGAACCTCCATGACCACTCACATTGGTCTCTTATTGTTTTCCATTTCCCTCACATCATTTGGTCAAGGATGGGAGAAGTTCGTCGAGGTGAAAATCCTATGGTTACTTCATGAGGATTCCTCAGTGCATTCCCGAGACTCTTTGTCGTGAACACATGATTTTGTACAGAATTTAGACTACTCCATGAGCGGCCTAACCTCATGCACGTACGTTGATCGGGGCTAGACAATGGTGTTTGCATTAAAGATATTCCTTTACGAATATGGAAGCTTACACTAGACTGTGAAAGGTAACATGGTCGCTTTCTTGTTCCCGCTCTTAAAGCAAGAAACACTTGAAGATGTAGACTAGATGCCATGAAAGAAATGGTGAAGGTGGTGTCGAGAAAATGCCGTCAATCCATTTATAAGCTACTCATTTATCTTTGGATGTCATGAAATGAGCCTGGATACCTCTGTTATATAGGAAAACAGAGGCACTTACTATTCAATCTGGGAATAGTTGTATTCACGCATCCACAACTGGCCTTTTGAGAAAGCAGGTTTTTGAATTCTTCACGAGTCATGATTTATGACAGGTATGACTAGTCATCCCTATCATAAATGATAGCTATGAGTGGTCATTCTATGGACGTCACGGATCAATGGACCAGATGTGGTAGGCCACCATTAATTAATTGATGTGTCTCCATAAATTTATTATTTTTAAAATATATAACTGACCATTGAATTATTAATAGAAAGTAGGGCTTGTTAGTTGCATCACCAGTAACTGCTACAGCTTGTAGCAGCTCATATATCTGGAGTAGTTGCTACAATGTGTAGCAGCAAAACCACTGCTACATGTTGTGGTAGCACACGTCTCTAGAGTAACTGCTATAATGTGTAGCAGCTAATCCGCAGTAACTGGTACACGTTGTGATAGCACACGTCTCTGGAGTAGCTGCATTATAGCAACTAATCCGCAGTAACTGCCACACGTTGTGGCCGCTTACATCTCTGGAGTAGCTGCTACAATGTGTAGTAGCTAATCCATAGTAACTGCTACACAGTGCAGCAGCTACTCTTGAGAAGCTGCTACACATTGTAGCAGCTTCTGACAACTAGCAACTACAAGGTACTGCAGTAGTTGCTATAGCATGTAGCAGCTTCTAACTATTTATATATTAATTGATACAACGTGTAGAAGCTCATTTAATTGATCTAAATAAAAAATTGAGATTAATAGAGTAACATCTTGTTGAGCGTAAACGAAGAAAGACTTGGAGACTATAGTTGGGTTTGATATACATGAATAGAATAATATTAATATTCTAAACAAAGATAATAACATAAGACAAACAAGATCTTAAGAAAAAAGTTATTACAAACTTTAATGTTATAATCATTTGATTTATAGCATTCTCTAATGCTACATTAACTTGTGATAGTTATCGTCGCACTTGGACAAATTTAGTTTGATTCTTTTTCTCTCGTAGAAGGGCAGCATCGCTAAGGAGATGTTAGGCTGAACTTCACAAAGAATGATATTTCACTCATTCATTTGATTTATAGCATCCTCTAATGCTCCATTAACTTGGGACAGTTGTCCTCGCAACTACATAAGTTTAGTTTGGTTCTTTTTCTCTCAGAAAAGGGCAACTTCCAACTCCTTCCTCGCCTGGTTTCGTTGTTTTGTGTGAATCTTAATATAGTCGCAAACAGCATGATGTTTCATGGCTAGACTGAGATACCTGTTAGGATTATTTTAGAAAATTCGTAAATTCAAGGAAAGAAAGATCTATTATATATATATATATATATATATATATATATATATATATTCTCTCAGAAAAGGGCAACTTCCAACTCCTTCCTCGCCTGGTTTCGTTGTTTTGTGTGAATCTTAATATAGTCGCAAACAACATGATGTTTCATGGCTAGACTGAGATACCTGTTAGGATTATTTTAGAAAATTCGTAAATTCAAGGAAAGAAAGATCTATTATATATATATATATATATATATATATATATATATATATATATATATATATATATATATATATATATATAACACAAACCGAGAAGCAGACGAGTTTACTGATAGAGATGGTCTTTCAAAGGAAGAAGACATAGAGCTTGAATCTTCTTTGATAGGGGATTCTTTAACACACCCAGAGTGGGTTTCGTCTTCCTGCTAAAGCAAGACATATTCCTTGAACAACTATAATAAACCCAATGTATAAGAGAACGAAGGGCTAGATAGAATGAAAGAATGAGTTAGGTTGATACACGATTTATAGGAAAATGAGTTCTAACATCATTAACTCTTGATAAAGACAAGTCAAAGCAGAGCATCTTTCCAATACCATAAAAATAGGTCATCAAATTATGGATAGTACAACTCATCAAAACCTGTGAAAAGATAAGATAGATAGTAAAGACAAGGATAATCAACCGTCGAGCTTTGATTCCTTCCGTGCACATAATGTATACTCTAACATGGAAGTAGCTGCTACACCGTTGTAGCAGCTATCATTCCAAGTAGCTGCTACAGAGTTGTAATAGTTATCATTCCAAGTAGTTGCTGCTACAACGTTGTATCAACTAACCGTTGAGTTAGCTGCTATAGAGTTGTATCAGCTATCATTCCAAGTAGCTGCTACAATAATGTAGCAGCTAATCGTTGAGTTAGCTGCTACAGAGTTGTAGCAGCTATCATTCCAAGTAGCTACTACAACGTTGTAGCAGCTAGCTATGGAATTAATTACCAGTTTATCACCTGAGGCGTCCAATAAAGATAATCACGGATATAACCTGTAGTATCTAGTCAGCAGAAGTTGCTACAACGTGTAGCAGCTTCTCAAGACTAGCTGCTATAGTGTGTTGCAGTTAGTGCGATTTAGCTGATACAAATTGCAGTAGCTACTCCAGAGATGTGAGCTACTACAACATGTAGCAGCTACTGCCGATACAGCTAACAAGCCCTAATCTGTATTAATAATTCAATGGTCACTTATATAAATTGAAATTAATGAATTTATGGAGACACATAAATTAATTAATGATAACTTACTAAATCTAGTGCATTACTCTCTCATCGTCCATAGAATGATCACTCATAGCTGTCATAACCCATATGACTAGTCATAGCTATCATAAATCATGACCCGTGACTACTGGTAAAATCCTGCTTCGTTAGAAGGGCAACTGTGGGCTCGTGAATACACCTATTCCCAGATTGAATTATATAGTTGTTCCTATATAACAGAGGGTGGCTCCGTTAATGACATCTCAATGAAACGAGTAGCTTATTCATGGATTGCCGACATTTTCTTGACACCACCTTCGTCATTTCTTTCATGGCATTCACTGTAAATCTTGAAGTGTGTTTTGCTCCCAAATTGGGAATGACAAAGCGGTCTTGTTGCCTTCCATGGTCTAGTGTAAGATTCCATATTCATAAAGGAATTTCTTTAAAGCGACCATTAGCGTCTAGCCTCGATGAGTGTATGTTGATGAGGTTAGGTTACTCATGGAGTGGTTTAAGTTCGCCCAATATTCCATGTTGGTGACGAAGAGCCTCAGTAATGCCTTGAGGAATGCTCCTGGATTAGGGAGAGGATGATCGCGACGATGACCTTTTCCCAGCCACGACCAAAGGATGCGAGAGACATGGAAAATAATAGAAGTTATTTGGTGTTCACAACACTCTGTACTTTGATTAAGGGTGATCGCTCATGCAGAAGACTGTGGACGCAACTCGACCAATATGAAAATGATGTTGTACAACTTATGAGAACAATGTGAGCGCTCATGGAGGTTCTGAATACTGTGTTCAATATTAAACTTACGATGTAATCGAAATGTAAATTTATTGATAATATTTTGTCAAGAAAAGTATATATATATTTTATAGTTGTTACGCCTTGTTTTCTTACTCCTGAGTAGCTACTACATGATGTAGCAGTTACTGCCAACTATCTGTTGTGATTATTCTGTGGGTAGATGTTAAACATCGTACTTGAATTTGTTCTCTAATATTTTTAATCACCCAATAAAATTATTTTTTTATATATTATTCCTATTTTATTTCTTAAGTATGTTGTTATATCATGATGTGATAAATTTAAGAGGACTCATAAGTCTTGATCAAGCTCGTGAACAATGAACATGAGGTCCATGTTGTAGCAGCTAGTGTGTGGTAGTTATAAACACCATTGTAGAAACTAAAAAAATTATTTCCAGATAACACATTAAATACAATAGAAGGATTTGGTGAAATTCAATTTTAATCAAGTTGATGTTGTAGTAGTTACTGGTCCGTAACTACTACAACATAGACTTCATGTTGTACCAGCTACCTATCTAGATCTAGTATAACAAAGACAATTATAAGCCGAACTTTCTCAAGATCCAGTATTAAAGCGAGTTGCTACAACGTGTAGCAGCTTCTCATAAGTTGCTGCTACACTGTGTAGCAGTTAGTGTGGATTAGCTGCTACACATTGTAGCAGCAACTCTAGAGAAGTGAGGTGCTACGTGTATCTGTGCTATTGCTGATGTAGCTAATAAGCCCCAATCCCTTTTAATAATTCAATGGTCACTTATATAATTTGAAATCAATAGATTTATGAGACCCATCAATTCATTAATGGCAGAATTAGGGATCAGAGATGAAAGTAAGATCAATGGATTAATGAATTTGTTACTACACATAGGGAGGCTTTATGTAACACTTTTCAGATGATTAATGAACTAATAATGTAAGAATCAGAGTAGAAAGAAAATTGTCGCTAGCTGAGAGTTTGGTAAACCTAGCTTCATAGATTAACAGTATATAATATGAATAGAGGAGAGGAAATTACAATTTAAAATGAAAATTCTTACGTAAGAGCTACTACAACGTTGTAGCAACTACTTGGACAGTTAGATGCTACATGTTGTAGTAGCTACATGGACAATTAGCTGCTATAAGGTGTAACAATTAACTGTCAAAGTAGCTGCTACAATGTGTAGCTAACCATCGAGTTAGCTGCTACAACATTGTAGCAGCTATCATTCCAAGTTAGCTGTTACAACATTGTAGCACCTAACATTCTAAGTAATTTCTACAATGCTGTAGTAGCTATCTCGATGGTTAGCTGCTACACCGTTGTAACAGCTAACCATCGAGTTAGCTGCTACAACGTTGTAGCAGCTATCATTCCAAGTAGCTGCTACAATATTTTGAAAAATGAAACGACTTAACAAGTAGTTGCTACAAAGTAAAATATTTTCTTCTGATAATACAATAAACTATGTAAGCAAGTTACCTACAAATTATATAAGCAAAAAATTGGTAGCATAGCAGCTAGAGCTTGTGCTTGATAGGATATATATATGGTGCAAAAAAAGAAATTGTATAGAGCTGAATCACTAGAAAATGTCTAACCTACCAATTTATGCAGAAAAGGTTATTTGGAGATCAGCGGTAGTTACTAGGCATTGTAGCAGCTATTCTGGAGTACTTGCTACAATGTGTAGTAGCTAATCTGTAGTAACTGCTACACAGTGTAGCAGCTACTCTTGAAAACCTGCTACAACATGTAGCAGCTTCTGACAACTAGTTGCTTCAATGTGCTATAGTAACTGCTACAACGTGTAGCAGCTTCTAACTATTTATATATTAACTGATACAACGTGTAGAACCTCTTTTAATTGATCTAAATAAAAACTAAGATTGCTATGATCTATTAATGGTTAAAAATGTAGAGTAACATCTTGTTGAGCGTAAACGAAGAAAGTGTTGGAGGATCTTACGGCCGGTTAGAAGGGGGGTTGGATAGACGACATCCCCAATAATTCGCTTCCTACGTATTTGTTAGTGTGCAAGCGAAAATACAATAATACAAACACAAATACGAAAGCTAAAGACAAAGAAGAAATGCAAACCAATACACGTCGATGTAACATGATTCAGAGATTAGGGCTCATACTCCACGGTTGTCCGTAAGGTGGACGATCTCTATCCATCGGTGGATTAGCCCCCGACAAACTCTGGCTACTCAAGCAACTCCTTGTGGGTGGAGAAACCTCACCACAACACCAACCAAGAACACTTGGACACAAGAGAACCTTGAGCACTTTGTTGACTACTAATTAGGCTTTAACCAAGTCTAATTTCGTCACCTTGGCCGACCATCCCAAGCTCCTTCTTATAGAGCTTGGAAGAAAACAACTCTGCTATTTTACGGTTACCAGTCAACTGGTCCTTGCACTAGTCGACTGGTGTCAACCCAACGACTCTCTCAACGACTATCTACTAGTAGACTGCTATAGTGCATCAGTCAACTGCTACAGTGTACCATTCGATTGCTATAGTACACCAGTCGACTATTACAGTAGCTACTACAATGTCGTTAACTGCTACAGTACCCGTTGGCTGCTACAGTGCCCCCTCTGAATTTTTCCCTGAGTATAATCTCCCATGCACTAGTACCCTCATGACTCACTTGACACTTCTTTGCAACCTTGACCTCTTGCCTTCAAGTCTACTTCTTTTGGCTCTCGTCCTTCGGATGCATCCAAACCCGTGGCTCGCCCCCAATGCCATCCTTCGCGTATGCCTTGAAGTCGCTTCCCTCGACCCTTGTCTTTGTTGCCTTGTCCACAGTCCCTTAGATGCTCTATCCTTCACCGAGCCCGAAGTCATTAAGCTGAGTCATATGTGTATCCTGCAAACCTGCACACTCACATACACATATCAAATAACGAGGGTAATCCTAACTTAAACCCTTTGCCCAAACACCAAAACACATGGTCGCACGGATCATTTGGATTGCTCCAACAATCTCCC
This sequence comes from Zingiber officinale, assembly GCF_018446385.1. Taxonomy (NCBI): domain Eukaryota; kingdom Viridiplantae; phylum Streptophyta; class Magnoliopsida; order Zingiberales; family Zingiberaceae; genus Zingiber; species Zingiber officinale. The sequence continues at coordinate 107,336,124 of NC_055999.1, read as the reverse complement.
TCTCTTTGATGTTTGGCAAAATGTTTAAGTTAGGGAAAATAAATATCAAATAACAATGCTAATAACAAATGGACTTATGTTGCCAAGGCTACACACTTGGATTTACACCGCCGAATAGACTTACGTTGCCAAGGCTACAAACTTGGACTTACACCGCTGAATGGATTTACGTTGCTAAGGCTACACACTTAGACTTACACCACCGAATGGAAATGCAAACATGCATTAGAACCTCCTATCATAAGGCTCCCCAACACCTAAGCTTCCCAATGAGATAGGATTTTCACACAGGGATTGTTAAGAACCTATCATAAGGCTCCCCCTACACAAAGGCACTAAAGGTTATTCCCAATTAAACCTTACTTCTCCTCCTTTGCCTAACATTCAAAAAGCTCTCTAACAATATCCTAATTGTTGAAAACTTATCATCCAAACTAACCCTAAACTTGTGTATTTATCTCCCATGGATCTCATACATCTAAACGAGTTGACACAGTCAAAATCAGCGCTGAAAAACACTTTCAGGCTGGTACCAGTCGACTGCCCCCAAGAACCAGTCGACTGCCCCCTTTGATTTCAACTCACAGAGCCTTATGTGTTCAAAATTCACTATTACCAGTCGATTCAGGCTGGTACCAGTCGACTGCCCCCAAGAACCAGTCGACTGCCCCCTTTGATTTCAACTCACAGAGCCTTATGTGTTCAAAATTCACTGTTACCAGTCGACTGGTATCTGCACTAGTCGACTGATACTCATCAAAATGAGCTTATAGAGACATTTTGTACTCAAAAATACTTTTACCAGTCGACTGGTATCTGCACCAGTCGACCGGTACCCTATTTCAGCAAAATCAGTATTTTCTGACCAACTTCAGAATGCACCAGAAGTTTCACAGACTTCCAAAAATTCTCAAATTTTGTAGAGAGATCTATTTTACTCATGTCTACTTGGGGAAAATACATTACAAAATGTATCTATGACCAATCACAAGATTGACACAAAATCCAAAACTAGCTAAATTGTTCAATTGAATCTTAACCTACAGTTCTAGTTTTAGCTTCCTCTTGATGTATTTGCCGATACTTACCCACAATGCATCCCTAGCATTGGTTTATATGACATCTATACATTCAAAACTAATTATCATGCAATATAACTCCAATGCCATATTTCCTTGCATGAAACACAACCCAATGTGTGACAATTCCCTAGGTTTGAGACTCAAGTCCGTCTCCAAACCATTTGACACACTCTATGTCTCCTCTAGACTCCCAAGTAAAATCCACTTGAGATTCATTAGTCATGAGTCCCAAATTGACTCTTTGAGCTCCTCCTAGAGCTCTTAACCTTGGTCACCTCCCTAGGTGACTCATCCATAATTGCTAGGGTATATCGGTGCACCTCCGGTGACACTTAACCTACAAACCTAACCTTTTTAACTTTGGACACCTTGCCCTTGATTAATTTCTTCTTACCATTAAATGACTTTCCTTTACCATTTATTAGCTTCTTCTTACTATAGTCATATGCAATCCTAGCATAATACTTTCCCTTAATCTTGGAGACACTAGATCGGTATCCCAAACCTAATCTCTCATTGTTGGGTCTTTGGCCACCCAACACCATATCTAACCCTCTAGATCCAACCGTGAATCTAGCTAGAGTTTGTTGGATCGAGACATGCTAGAGGGGGGGGGTGAATAGCGCTCGTGGCTATTTCGAATATCGGAATCGTAAAACAATCGTTGAGTAGTTAAAGCAGCGGAAAGTAAACAAACACACAGACAGACATGCTATTTACTTCGTTCGGAGTCTATCTCGGCTCCTACTCGAAGGCCCGCGGTCGCTGACCGCTTTCGGTGGGCAACAACTATAGTTCGTAAAGACTATTACAAACTAAGTATAATTTAAAGCAGTAATAAGAATATACCGACAATAAAAGACTAAATCTGAAGCTTCGGGTCGTCGGGGTGTTCTTGGAGCACTTAGGGATGGTCAAATTCGCAGCACGTTGCAGAAGATTGCTAGAGAAGGTGTTGTATTGAGCTGCTGGTTGACCACTGCTTTTAAACAGTGTTCAAGGCGCCTTAAACAAGCTCCAAGGCGCCTTGAAGCTTGAATTCTATCCCGATCTGCTCGCTGTGATAACCCTTTGACTGCTGCGACCTGAAGGCGCCTTCAAACCCTCCAAGGCGCCTCCAAGCTGTCCAAGGCGCCTTCAATCCATCCAAGGCGCCTTAAGCCTGCTTCTCGCGCTAGCTCAAGTTTTGCACCCGAGGCGCCTCCAAGCCCCATGGAGGCGCCTCGGACACTGTTCATCCGAGTTCTTCTTTGTGTTTTTGGTACCTGCAAGTATGTTAATCCAAAAATACCTGCACCACAAAGTTAATACAAAATAAAAGTATGAATATGAAGTAATGATAGTCTTTGACTTTGATTTCCAACCGGAAACCCTAGGTCGACTGACGCCTCCTATTCCTCTACGGGGGCGCGTCCTCACCTACTCCACTCGGGAGATTTACTTGATGTCAGCCGTGGACTTTCCGCCTAGGGTTACCACCCCCAGGACCTAGGGTTACCGCCCCTAGGTTTTTCTCCACTTGGGTTACCGCCCCTAGGACCTAAGGTTGCCGTCCCTTAGGGTTTTCCTCCACCTAGGGTTACCGCCCCCTAGGACCTAAGGTTGCCGCCCCTTAGGGTTTTCCTCCACCTAGGGTTACCGCCCCCTAGGACCTAAGGTTGCCGCCCCTTAGGGTTTTCCTCCACCTAGGGTTACCGCCCCCTAGGACCTAAGGTTACCCCCCTTAGGATTTTCCTTCACCTAGGGTTACCACCCCCTAGGACCTAAGGTTACCCCCTCTTAGGATTTTCCCCTGCCTAACCGCAGTTAGGACTTTCCTGAAACCTTATTTAACCACGTTAGATAACAAGGAATCTTAACTTTGAATCCCTTTGTCATTATCAAAATTGAGGTTCGATCGTCGGATGCTTACTGCACCAACAATCTCCCCCTTTTTGATTATGGCAACCAAAATTCAATGTTAAGTAAAAATGCAATAAAGATACGCATAAATAAGCACAGGCATAAATAAAGCATAGGCACATTCACAATAAAATTTTTGTTTTAATTTTCTTTGAATTTTAATTTATAATTTTCTTTGAATTTCTTCCTACTCTCCCCCTTTGCCATATATTAAAATACCCAAGAGAGTGACGAAAATCTAGGCCTTAGCTTAACTTTCAAAGATAATTTTCAATCTTATCTTTTAAAGAGAATAAAAGAGGGTTAAGCATACATTTGATAAACACTTAGTTTTTCTTGTAAGACTTTTAGCTAGGTGAAATCATAATTTTGAAAGAAAAATTCTTTCTTTAGTTTGAGAGATACTTTTAGCTAAATTTGAAAATACTTAGCTATGTTTTCAGCTTAAAAATGATTACGTTGAGAAAATATCTTGCCAAGTAGCTAAGTTTAGAAAATAATTTAACTAAGTTTAGTTAGAGAAAACTTAATTAAGTACTTAGCTTTGAAAACATTTAGCTTATAGAGGAGTTATAATTTAAAAGTCAGGTCATAAATAATTTTAATTTTAAAGCTAAGTTAAAACTAGCTTGAATTTTCGAAGATTTGCCAAAAATAGTTTTTAATTTTGAGGTCAAATCAAAATTTTTAAAGAAAAACTAATTTTAAAACCGACTCAAAATCACTCCCCCTTAATTAATGCCTTAATAAATTTTTGAGTTCAGGAGTTCAAGCATGAGAGGTTAAAAAATTATTTTCCTAATTTTTCATCTCATTCATTCTAGATTAACAAGCATGTTTAGCGTATGAGTGAGTGTGAGATGGAGTTTACTTTAATTTACAACATTGAAAATATCAGTTAGAATTCCAAATAAGTGCCCATTATTTTGAAGATTTAAAAATTAATTGAGTTTAGAATTTCAAAGAATTTAATAACTTCTGAAAAGGGTTTTGAAATTAATTTTTCAGAGGATATTTCAAATGAATTTTCAAATAATTTTTTAAGTAGTTTTCAAATAATTTTGAAATTAATTTTTCAAGGGATTTTTCAAATGATTTTGAAATGATCATTTTTCAAATGATTTTACAAATAACTTTTGAAATTAAGTTTTAAAAGATTTTTAAAATGATTTTTTTAAAAGATTCATCAAATAATTAAGTTTTAAAAGATTTTTAAAATAATTTTGAAAAGAATTTTGAAAAGAATTTTGAAAGATTTTTTAAATTGAGTTTTAACATAATTTTGAAATTAAGTTTTAAAATGATTTTGAAATTGAGTTTTAACATAATTTTGAAATTGAGTTTTAAAATAATTTTGAAATTGAGTTTTAAAATATTTTTGAAATTAAGTTTTAAAAAGAATTTTGAAATTAAGTTTTTTAAAATAATTTTGAAATTTAAGTTTTTTTTAAAATAATTTTGAAATTTAAGTTTTTAAAATAATTTTGAAATTTAAGTTTTTAAAATAATTTTGAAATTTAAGTTTTTAAAATAATTTTGAAATTTAAGTTTTTTAAAATAATTTTGAAATTTAAGTTTTTAAAATAATTTTGAAATTTAAGTTTTTTAAAATAATTTTGAAATTTAAGTTTTTAAAATAATTTTGAAATTTAAGTTTTTTTTAAAATAATTTTGAAATTTAAGTTTTTTAAAATAATTTTGAAATTGAGTTTTACAATATTTTTGAAATTAAGTTTTTTAAAATAATTTTGAAATTGAGTTTTAAAATATTTTTGAAATTAAGTTTTAAAAAGAATTTTAAAATTAAGTTTTAAAGAATTTTTAAAATTAAGTTTTGAAATGATTTTGAAATTAAGTTTTAAAATGATTTTGAAATTAAGTTTTAAAAAGAATTTTGAAATTAAGTTTTAAAAAGAATTTGAAATTAAGTTTGAAAAAAATTTTAAATTAAGTTTTAAAAAGAATTTTGTAATTAAGTTTTAAAGAATTTTTGTTTTTAAATAACTATCAGTTTGAATTTTTTAAATTCCTTAGTCATCTCACCCATCTAAATTTTAAATCAGGGAATCCTATAATTTTTGTGAGATGAATTGAGGTTCAATTTAAGGGTTTGGTTTAACTTTGTGTTAGATTCAGGTTTAGCTTTGGGTTCAACAAGTAAGCATTCTTTTGATAAACTTCTAGGCTATGGTGAGTCACAAGGTACTCATTAAAGTAACCATGCCTTCGAGGTTTCCCAAATAGTCCTACCCATTGAGCTTAATACTAAACCTTGGTCTAACTAGTTAGGATCCATTTAAGGGTAGCTTCGGTCAATTCCACTTGGCCAAATGTACCAGGTCGAAGTCATATCTTCCTAGACATGCGATGCCCAAGCTTCCCTAACGTACTATCATCCAAAAACTTCACCAGTACTGTGGGTCAAGTTAAACCTAGCCCGTTTTGATCTAACCGTAATTACCCTGCCGAGTAATCTACTCTCGTTTTACCCATTTCGGGTAGATTAGGTTAAGTTACCCTATCGGGTAGTTCAGTTGGGGGTGCCAGCGAGTCTGGATCCTCCATCTATTTTTATTTAACTTAAGTTGAAATTTACTTTTAATTTTGAATTAATTTCGAATTGAATTTCGAATTTAATTTAATTTCAAATTTTTAATTGAATTTTGAATTTAATTTCAAATTTAATTTGAATATTAATTTGAATTATGTTCTTAATATTATTTTTCTATTAGCTCCCCTTGGATCATAGCCTCGATATGGTCTATCAAGGTAATAGACTTGATCCTTGGGGACCCAATAGTGACCAGTTCCAACTTGATTAACCAAGTTGGATTTTGGCACCCATGCTTGGAGAATTTTTCTATTATTTCTATTAACTAGCGATAAATATGATTTGTATTTTATTTTAGTTTTAAATCCAAGTCCAGTTTTGTTGTAAACGACTCGCTGTTTTTCAAGAATCAGATCCAGATTCTTGGAGCCCAAGGTGAACCGTTCCAACGTGTCCTTGAGTTCTTTAATTTGAGCTTTCAAATTGGAATTTTCTTCCTCAAGTTGTTGGACTTGAGTTGAACTTTCAATTTGAACTGACTCAGTTAAAGAGCTCGAGTCAGTCGCTTCCTTAAGGGCTGTTACCTCCTTTTGGAGCGACTTAACTCGGACGTTGGATTTAGCCAACTTTTTTACTAAGTAAGGTAATAATTCATGCAAGTTATCTAATTGAAATTCTACAAGTAGTGAACTTACAGTGGGTTTTGGTCCTTCGGAAACGAATGCGGATTCGTGGCTTCGATCAGACTTAGTCTCGGATTCGCTCTCGGTTTCTGACTCATACTCGGACTCAGTTTCCGCCACGGTTGCTAGTACTGGTAGAGCGAGGAATCTCGTCGGTTCTTCTACGTCGGACCCGGATTCATCTGAAGACTCGGACCATATCTTTTCCTCTGTCTTACTTGTACCTGCCACCATCATAATACCTTCCTCGGCCGAAGTAGTATTATTCTGCTCATCTAGTTCAAATAAATCATTTATTAAATTATGCTTACTTACTTGAGCGTCGAAAGTGCCCTCGTGTAGTTTCATCAACTTTTGCCACAACTCTTTTGCACTTGCGAAGGGGCCGATGCGGTTCAGTTTTTCATTGGTTAGGCCACATTGTAGCATGCAGGTTGCTTTGGCATCGGCTTCAACTTTTTTCATTGTGCTAGAATCCCAGTTGATGCATGAGATAAGTTCTCCGGTGTCGTCACGTGGAAGTTCGAGTCCGGTCTGGATGATGATCCACATCTCGACTTGCGTCTTGAGGTGGTATTCCATCCGGTTCTTCCAGTATCCAAAGTCCTCGCCAGAAAAGAGCGGCGGTCGGACGATGCAGAATCCTTCTTGGAATGCCATTTTAAAAGAACCTTGCACACAAAAAATAGCAAAAAAAATGTACCAGGACTTGATCCTGGATTTGCAGTGCGGTATGGAAGGATAGAAATAGAAGTTCACCAGTTTCGAGAAAAAATAATAAAAAAATATTATTAAAAAATATTTAAAAAATATTATTTCAAATTTTGCCAAATTCAATATTTTATCAATACTAATTAACCGTGAAAGGATGAAAATGAATTTTTCGAAAATAATTTTGGAGGGAAAAAATGAAAGGCGTAAGGTTTTATTTTTACCCTATACAAACGACAAAGCCACGAAAAATGCTTGAATGGTGGTTGCACCAGTTCAAAGCGACCTCGCTTTGATACCAATTGTTGGATCGAGACGCGCTAGAGGGGGGAGGGTGAATAGCGCTCGTGGCTATTTCGAATATCGGAATCGTAAAACAATCGTTGAGTAGTTAAAGCAGCAGAAAGTAAACAAACACACAGACAGACAAGCTATTTACTTCGTTCGGAGTCTATCTCGGCTCCTACTCGAATGCCCACGGTCGTTGACCGCTTTCGGTGGGCAACAACTATAGTTCGTAAAGACTATTACAAACTAAGTACAATTTAAAGCAGTAATAAGAATATACCGACAACAAAAGACTAAATCTGAAGCTTCGGGTCGTCGGGGTGTTCTTGCAGCACTTAGGGATGGTCGAATTCGCAGCACGTTGCAGAAGATTGCTTGAGAAGGTGTTGTATTGAGCTGTTGGTCGACCACTGCTTTTAAACAGTGTTCAAGGCGCTTTAAACAAGCTCCAAGGCGCCTTGAAGCTTGAATTCTATCCCGATCTGCTCGCTGCGATAACCCTTTGACTGCCGCGGCCTGAAGGCGCCTTCAAACCCTTCAAGGCGCCTCCAAGCTGTCCAAGGCGCCTTCAATCCATCCAAGGCGCCTTAAGCCTGCTTCTCGCGCCAGCTCAGGTTTTGCACCCGAGGCGCCTCCAAGCCCCATGGAGGCGCCTCAGACACTGTTCATCCGAGTTCTTCTTTGTGTTTTTGGTACCTGCAAGTATGTTAATCCAAAAATACATGCACCACAAAGTTAATACAAAATAATAGTATGAATATGAAGTAATGACAGTCTCCGGACTGTCCTGGTCTGACTTCGGATTTCCAATCGGAAACCCTAGGTCGACCCGACGCCTACTGTTCCCTCTACGGGGAACGCGTCCTCACCTACTCCACTCAGGAGATTTACCTGATGTCAGTCCGATCCTCCAGACCGACTGGACTTTCCGCCTAGGGTTACCACCCCCTAGGACCTAGGGTTACCGCCCCCTAGGGTTTTTCTCCACCTAGGGTTACCGCCCTCTAGGACCTAAGGTTACCCCCCCTTAGGATTTTCCTTCACCTAGGGTTACCACCCCCTAAGACCTAAGGTTACCCCCCCTTAGGATTTTTCCTTGTCTAACCGCAGTTAGGACTTTCCTGAAACCTTATTTAACCACGTTAGATAACAAGGAATCTTAACTTTGAATCCCTTTGACATTATGAAAACTGAGGTTCGATCGTCGGATGCTTACTGCACCAACAGAGTTTTCTTCAATTGATTAAACTTTGCCTTTAAAGCTTGATTCTCCCTTTCTAGGTTCCTAAACCTAGAGTCAACATGTCCACCATGGACATTCCTAGACCTACCCTTCCTAGGCATGTGTCTCCCCTTTTTGGGATTAATGCCTCGGTTCTCCATTACCTTCTTCTCTTTAGGCAATGAGAATTTAATTTGCCTAGGTCTATCATGTATAGGTCTCCTAGGGTTATGCTGTATATTTACCCTACTCCTATCATGATATTTAAAATCAAAATTTTTCATTGCTACATAGTGATAATCATTATTTATCCTAGCATGCATGGAGGAATTTAAGTTTGATTTCAAATTTAAACTAGGGTTTACCTTACCTTTTACCTTTGGAGCTCCCCCTTGACATGAGTCTCTATTCTTCCTCTACTTCTTTTCCCACATTCTCAAATGCGCCAACTTCTTGACTCTATCTTTTTTGGGCATTTGGTGTGGTAGTGCCCCATTTCACCACACGTGAAGCATCTAATGTGCTTATTCTTCTTCTTCTTCTTGGCACCATCATTCCTATAACCCACATTAGTATCTAAAATAATTTGAGTAGGTTTAGGAGTTACCTCTTTCTTACCCAATGGACACCTACTCTTGTAGTGTCCCTTCTCATTGTAACCGAAGCAAATGATGTGGTCCTTTGACTTGACTTCAGTGGAGACACTCACTAAGTTGGCCTCCAAGACCTCTTCTTCAACTCTTGAGGATGTTGATGATGCTTTCTCATCCTCCTTCTCCTCCTCGGATGTTGAGCATGACTCAACTTCCGGTTGCTCCACCTCCTCTCCTTGAGCAATTGAACCCATCTCCTTGGGCTATTCTTCTTCTTGTGTAGGCATAGGTTCTTCCCATTGAACCTTCTTTATCTTTCTCCACAAGTCGTGAGCATTCTTATATTCACCTACATGACTCATCACATCATTAGGCAAAATATCAATCAAAATAGATATTACCTTTGAATTTGCCTTCAATCGTGTGGTTTGATTCTCCGTCCAATATCGTGGTCGGAGCTTCTACCCTTTCTTGTCTTTTAGGACTTCAAACGGCTACTTGACCACCATCATGGTGTCCCAACCCGTGTCAAAGAAGACCTCCATCTTCATCATCCAATAGGTGATGCCCCATAAGCCTCCACCTTTAAATTTCGGTGGTTCAATCAAGCCGATCATCCTTGCTTCCTCGACGGTTAGTCCAAAGGAGAGCGTCCTTGCTCTGATACCACTTGTTGGAGGATCTTATGGCCAGCTAGAAGGGGGTTGGATAGACGACGACCCGAATAATTCGCTTCCTACGTATTTGTTAGTGTGCAAGCGGAAATACAATAGTACAAACATAAATACAAAAGCTAAAGATAAAGAAGAAATGCAAACCAATACACATCAATGTAACGTGGTTCGGAGATTAGAGCTCCTACTTCTCGGCTGCCTGTAAGGTGGACGATCCCTATCCGTCGGTGGATTAAACCTCGACAAACTCTAGCTACTCAAGCAACTCCTTATGAGCGGAGAAACCTCACCACAACACCAACCAAGAACACTTGGACACAAGAGAACCTTGAGCACTTTGTTGATTACTAATTAGGTTTTAACCAAGTCTAATTTCGTCACCTTGGCAGACTACCTCAAGCTCCTTCTTATAGAGCTTGGAAGAAAACAGTCCTGCTATTTTACCGTTACTAGTCGACTGGTCCTTGCACCAGTCGACTGATGCTAGCCCAACGACTCCCTACCAGTTGATTGTTACAGTACACCAGTCGATTCCTACAGTGCACCAGTTGACTGCTACAGTGTCGTTGACTCCTACAGTACCCCATTGACTGCTATAGTCTCCCCCCGAATTTTTTCCATGAGTACAATCTCTCATGCACTCATACCCTCACGACTCACTTGACTCTTCTTTGCAGCCTTGGCCTCTTGCTTTCAAGTCTACTTCCTTTCGCTCTCGTTCTTGGGATGCATCCAAGCCCACAGCTGGTCCCCAATGTCATCATTCGCGTATGTCTTGAAGTCACTTCTCCCGGTCCTTGTCCTTGCTACCTTGTCCACGGTCCCTCGGATGCTCCATGCTTCACCAAACCTGAAGCCATCAAGCTGAGTCATATGTGTATCTTACAAACCTGCACACTCACATACACATATCAAATAACGAGGATAATCCTAACTTAAACTCTTTGCCCAAACACCAAAATACATGGTCACATGGACCATTGGGATTGCTCCAACAGAAAGATCGAGTACAACGTTGTAGCACCTAACATTCTAAGTTAGCTGCTACAAGTTGTAGCAGTTACATGGACAGTTAGCTACTACAAGGTGTAGCAGTTATTTGTCGAAGTAGCTGCTACAACGTGTAGCAACAAAGCAAAGGTGCTGCAACAACAAAAATAATTTTAAACAAATTTTTACCAAGTTGATATATAACTATAAAAATATTTTTAGGGGTAATATCTGCTAAAAAATGTAGCTACTAAAAAAAATGACTTACCAAGTGACTGCAACACGTTGTAGCAGCTACATGGACAGTTAGCTGCTACAAGGTGTAACAGTTAACTATCGAAATAGCTGCTACAACTTGTAGAAGCATTCGATGTCCAAGTGGCTGCAGGCGTTTGTAGCAGGCGTCAACCTTGCACGTCGTAGTATAAATACTTCCTTCCTTCTACGACCACCATTCCATGTTAGCTGCTACAAGTTGTAGCAGCTATATGGATAGTTAGCTGCGAAGTTACTGTTGCAACGTTTAGCAGCAAAGAAAAGGCACTGCATCAGTAAAAATAATTTCAAATAATTTTTTACCAAGTTGATATACATCAACTTAAATATTTTTAGAGTAATATATGCTAGAAAATGTAGGTGATACAAAAACGACTTAACAAATGACTGCTACACACTGTAGCAGCTACATGGACAGTTAGCTGTTACAAGGTGTAGTAGTTAACTGTTAAAGTAGCTGCTACAACATGTAGCAGCTACCTTTCCAAGTGGCTGCAACTTACAGGCGTTTGTAGCAGGTGTCGTCATTGCACGTTATGACATTAATCCTTCTAATATATATTCGGATCACGGTGGAGAATAACAAATTAAAATGAAACGAATTACCATTGGATATGAAATAGAAGGAATTAAAGACGTCGTCCTTAGATCGAGATTGAAGGGAGGTGGTAAGCACAACGACAACTTTCAAACGCCATTGTCGATGAAGGAAGAGACGAGCGTGAGAGAGAGAGACAACGATGAGATAGAGAGCGGTGAGCCAAGCAGCTTGCAATGTCTTTGCTTTGCTTTCTTGACAAGAGCGCAAGATCCAACTAACGCAGAAGAAGGTAGGTGAGAGAGAGAAAGCGGCGACGAAAATTTAGAAATTGAAAAATTTTGCTCGATGATATTTTAAAAAGAAGACCAAAAAGGAGAGACAATAAATAAAATATTTTTTGCAAAAAAATCAAACTGACAACGTCACGTCTGTACATTACTCACGATTACACACAAAACATCACTTAGCATATCAAATCTCTCTCTCATTTGAAAAAACATTATCCAATAAATGAAAAAATGGCTACAAATTTATTATTAATGTAAAATTTAAAAAATAAAATAATTCTTCTTCATCCCCAGTGGCTAAAGTAATGATCCCACTCATCATCACCCACATTTGTACCCACCAGACTCTGCTTCCACGTATACTTTTCTTCGGCCACGTCGTCTGCGGTCCCTTCTCTGATTTGCTTCCTCTGCTTCTGCACCCTCTCGATCACCTTCTCCACAGCCACATCGAACGCATCGTCGAACTCCGCCGCTCCTCTCCGGCGATCACCGTACACCAGCCTCGGAAGCATGCCCACGACCTCCTTTCTCATCGCTGCCACTTCCTCCGCCGTGATTTTTCGAAGCGCCAGCTCGATACTCTCGTTCCCCTGCCTCACCACCTCCTCCGGCAGGAACACCGAGTACCTCCGGTAGTCCCGAGGCAGGTGCCATGCGTACTGCGTGTAGGCGGAGCCGGGGTGGAAGAATACCGGCACGCATCCGGCGACCATGGCGTCGAAGGTGGAGCGCCGCGTGGGGGAGTCACCCACCGGCTGAAGGCAGAAGACAGAGCTTTCGAAGAGAGCCATGATGCGGCGAGGGGAGAAGCACGAGCCAGCCCGTTCACCAGCGCAGTCGAGCAGCTTGCATCTTGCGGAGGCGCGGCACTGCTCGATGGAGAGGTCGCGGAGGGACGCAGTGGAATTGGGCGGCCGCCACCGGGGCGCGCCTGCGAAGGAGAAGAGCCACGGTCGGCTTTGTTTCAGGACTCTATTTTGCCACGCCGTGAGCTCGGCTACCGTGGAAGGGTGGAAGTACGTCGGGTAGGGAATCGCCATGTCGTTGCGGTGCCATGGACTCGATTCAATAATCTGTCGAAATTATTCACAAAACCGAATCAAAATCGAAACTTTTTAGTAGATTTTAACTAAAAATCGAATTTTTAAAGAGTTTTCATCGTTCTCACCAGCGTCGTCATGCTCTTGAGCTCGGGCAGCAACAGCAGCTTGCTGCCCCAATCGCCATCCTCCGTCCACCGCCGGAAGTCCCACGTAATCCTCCCAGCGACCATGAAGTGGTCCCTCCCGCCCATCTTTGTCCACTCCGGCCTCGACCGGAGCCACTGAGAGAGCTCCAGCGGCGCCGCGTCGCGCACGGAGACATTGGATCCCCAAAGGTGGTGCCCCATTTCAATCCCGGGGTAGAACGGCACGAACACGGCGGCGGCGCGGTCGGGGTCGTCCGTGAGGCACTCATACTGCCGCATGCGACTATGGAAGATGAGTTCCAGAGTGAACTGGTCAGTAGCGTACCAGTCGCCGCCGAGGCCGCGGCCAAATCCGCCGTTGTCGGCCAAGTGGCAGGCGTCGCCGGCCCAGCGGCTGAACACGCAGCAATTTCGAAGGAGATCAACGTTAAAACGCGCCGGGAGCTCCTGAACAAAGATATACCGCCCGTCGCAGCCGGAGCTGGTCAACGCAGTCCCCGCCGGCGAGCTTACTTCGCCCGGAAGCAAGAGCAGAAAACAGAGCACCAACGAGACTACAACGACGTAGAACATTCGACGGACGGTGTCGACGCCTCCGCCGAGGCTGAGGTGATGAATGAGCAAGCGAGCTGTGTCTTTCTTTCCGATCGACATCGGATATTCTCTGCTGCTCTGTTGCCGATCCATCCATCCTTCATAAAGCAGAGAAAAATCACCGTCTACTCCCTGAAAATTCAACAATAATCCGCGTAAATTTCATTTTGACCGAGCACTTCTCTTTCTGGTCACAGATTCAAAATATTACATTTTGTCTAAAAACTCCAAACTACACCGGGTCAAGTCCATGTTCAGTTTTTTATGATAAATATAATTTACGTCGAAAGTGACTTGTTTAGAGAGAGATTTACTAGGCTGCCTGATTTCGTCCGCGTCTGAGGAGTCGGACAAGCTTAAATCCTTGTTTCGAGAATGCTCTGTCGAAAAATAATATTAAAATATTCGAACTGTCTAATTTTAAATCTGGCGCAATTTCCGAGATCTGACATGATGGAACCGGTCAGGAGTATTTTACCAAAATAGCCTTCAGTAATAAATTGTTTTTTTATCTTAAAGACCTTAATATTATGATTTTCTATCCGGATTGGGACGCCGTGTCCACGATATTAGCTGACGCGTACGAAGATTCATGGAGTGACAACGTGCAATAAATAAATATTAATTAATTAATTAATTAATTAATTAATTAATTATGATGTGGTTGCATTGAAGTAGAGACAGACTATGCCGTTCAAACTGGGAGGTCTGCTTCTGCAAAACGTGTTTCTGTTTTTTTTTAAAAATTTTTGTAATGAATTCTCATAAATATAATACGGAACGCCCATGTATAAAATAATTTCACATTGTTCATGGTGAATAGGAAAAACATTTTTTTATATATAATTTATTATTTTATGTTTAAAGCATGAACTGTTAAACAGCAGGCATGCTTAATGGTTCAATCAAATGGTTGGTCAAGACGTCTTAAAGAGCATCTTTTGTTTTTATATTATAATAAAACAATATGAAAAGGACTTTTTTTATATTTTATACTAAAAGAGACCTATATTAATAATATTGATACTCTCTTTACTCTTTAAGGAAAATCCTAATTAAAAAAAATGAAAGATAGGAAAAAATAAAAAGATAAATATACAACAATGCGAGACAGGTGGCTAAGGCCGAATTAGGAAGGCGGTCGTGGCCGTGCAGGCCTCCACTAACGTCAGAAAAAAAAATTTACGAATGAATTTTTAAATTTATCTATCTCTTATTCTATAATAGATAAATAACGAAAAAGGTAAGTTCATTTTTTCACGAAATAAATACTGAAATGCATCCTTTCAAGTAAGTAAATAAGGGTTAAAAGATAAAAATTCATGGTAAAGTCTTAGGCCAAGTGCTAACACAATCGAAATTGAAATTGACTTTGATACTTTTTCAGAATAATAACAAAAATAATTATTTTTTGAGTTTTGAAGAAATAGTTCACTCTAGTCCTCTTAGATTAACTAATTGTATCACTTGGATTGAAATAGGACCTCCTTGCCACAAAATATAGTTTAGCATACAAGTTACCAAAGCACACACACGGAGTGCGAACAAAGCACCCCAATAATTTAGCAGACAAGTTTGATAAGGTGCTCCCAAATAATGGTACAGTAGTGGTAAGATGTCTTATTAATTTCTTTAACATTTGAATATTATTTTTGATGAATTAAAAGATAATTTTTTTAATAGATATTATACCTAATGATCTTGTCTGAAAATTACAGAAATGATACGTTGAGCATGGTGACTTGATGGTTGACTCTAGAAGACTTTTTTATTTTATGGAGAAACTTCATTTTGATTCTGCGCACACAAAGACGAGTCTACAAAATGTCAACGCTTAGAAACCAGGGAAGCCCCTAGCGAAGGTCCTTCGACGTTTAAGTCAATTCGGACAGGTGAATGAAGAACAGTAAGAGACATGCGCGCGAGAGTGAAATTCAGATGTTCAGAGAACGTACTTTCACCACAGAGAGAACTCCCCCTTTTTATACCACCTCACATAATCTCCGTAATCATGAGGTGACAAAGTCTGTCAGAGGTTGTTAGGTAAAGAAAAATGTACAACCTACGCTATGTGCAATAATTGTCCGAGGAATCTTCCCTTTACCCATATGTATACCTCTTTTGTCATTTATAACTTATGTCATTGATGAGGTTTTTGAAGGAATATGCTGTTATAAATGGTTTGCTGATGGGAAACATGATGGTCTCTGAAGAAGGTTTCAGGAGAATATTTTCTAACACATAGTTATTGTTCTAATAGGTTGTTAGGATTCTTTGCTCATCTTGTTCGCTGAGTATATTCTGGTCGGCCTATAAGGCCGACCGTTTTTATGCTTGTTATCGTGTTAAGCTACTATGTTATGTATCAAATACTATTTAGAAATTTGCTTGGGAAATAATATAATGCCTTAGACATATTGAGAGTTTATTTGAGAAACAATATGATAACCTGTATGTGCTGGAAATTTATCCGAGCAGTAATATTATACTAAGCGCCTTAGACCCAGTCGGTATTTTATCCGGCCGAGCATATAACAGGCCTTTGGAGAAATGAAGCTGTGTGTTGAGAGGTTCGATCGATATTTTGAGCCGAAGTGCCTTAGGGTCGGTCGGGTGTATAATAACTTATAGGTAAAGTGCACTCAGAATTCTCATCGAATCTATAGAGAAAACTGTTATACACTTGTGCATATAAGAGACGGGCATGGAGCCATATAAACCCGTCCAGTTCTATTATTGAACATATACCCATGGGGTTGACTGGTAATCCGGTCAACCGGGTGTGTGTAGAGAGGCTCATGCAGAGTAGGGAACTCGACCTTTCCCTTGATCGAACTTATGGTTGATCGATTGCGAGGTGGACATCCCGGCCGCCCTATAAGGCCAACCATCTTTAAACTTTGTCGGATATGTTATCTTTTCAGTTTAAGAGTAAAGTATCAAACCTCTTATGTTCGACAGCGTAAGGGACAGTCAGCCTTCTCTTGAACAGCTCGTAACCCAGTAAGGTTGGGCCTGAGAGCCTTAGCGTTGGGTGAATGATCAAGGTAGGTGGGGAGTGCTCTCTTGACTTTGACCATCATGTTATCTCCTGGGTCTGCTCGTTACAATCCGTATCACCTAAAATAATTTTATAAGACTGAATTGATCATTCACAAAAAAAGCTAGTAGAGACGAAATTAGCTACGGACGCTTAAATTCTGTCTCTATATAGCGACGACCCAATTAATTACCGTCGCTAATAGCAACAGACCTAAAATATGAAAATTAATCTGTCGTTAATAGCGACGGATATTTAAATATTCCACCCTTAATAGAGACGGATATTTTAATATCGGTCATTTTGTGTTATATTCGAATGTTTTTTGCCTTTAAATTTGATAATTTATTTAATCCATCACTAATAGCGACGAATAATAATTATGCGTCGCTATTAGTGACAAATATTTAAATTATCCGTAACTATTAGCGACGGATTAAATTTTCGTCGTAATATTTGAGATATTAGGGCACAACCGTTGCCGATCTTCCTTGTGCACTCGTTTTCTCTTCACATCATTTCTCTTGCTACTTCGGGGATTTCCTCCTCCAACGATCTCCTCCTCCAGCTTATCTTCCTCCGGCTTAAGGTACAATCCCCTCCTCCGACTTCTCTTCCTTACCCCCGCCAAGTATTGCTTGGTCACGGTCGATGACTTATGCCTGGTCGCGGTCGACGTCCTTTGCCTGGCTGCGCTCGGCGACCTCTACCTGGTCGCGCTCAATGACCTTTGCCTAGCCGCATTCGGCAAACTCTGGTAGGCCATGACATCGGCCAGCAGCCTCTGGCAGGTCACGATGCACCAGCCTTTGGCAAGCCGTGATCGCAGCCAGCAACCTCTGGCAAGCCAGGATCGCGGCCGGCTTCCTCTGGTAGAGTTGCTTCCGGGGTCAGCAAATTATTTTTTTCTTGCACAATCGTATAAATACTCTACTAGTATATTTTATGTGTATATGCATCTGTTTATTTAGATATTATATTGCTTATTTAGATAACTATTATATTGATATTACTTGCATGATTAACCATATTGATATTACTTGCATGATTAACTATGTTTGAAAATATAATTATATTTAGTTTGATATGATTAACCATGTTTGAAATTTTATTCCCTTTAGGATACAATATATATGAATGAGGCTTGGATGTACAATAGGTTAGACAATGAATTTATCAATCAAGAATTTTTTGCTGGGGCTGAAGAGTTTGTGAACTTCGCTAAGTCTCATCCAGAATGTTTGAATGGTGCCAAGTTAAAGTGTTTATGTAATCAATACAGATGTAGAAATATGGCTTTTCGTGATGAGGATACAGTGAAAACTCATATATGTAGGTATGAGTTTGTTCCAAATTATTACAACTGATATTGTCATGGAGAGCCCTATGTATTTGAAGAAATTGGACCTTCCATTGCTTCGTTGTCCTGTCCGATTGCTCTAGAGGAATCATTTGTTGATGTAAATGCAATGCAATCAATGGTTTATGATGTAATGAATGCATATGATCAATTAAATATAGAGGAAACACTTATGCTCGAAGTTCAGAAAATGTATGTCATGTTGAAGGATAGTGAGAGAGAATTGTGGGAAGACATTCCTTCTGGTCATTCTCAACTATCAACTATTGCAAGATTACTAAACATGAAGGTAGAACATCATTTCTTTGAACGATGTTATGATGAAATGTGTCAATTGATGTCAGAGTTGCTTTCCACTGATAACTACATGACTGATAGCTTCTACAATACAAAGAAATTGATTAGAAATTTGGATTTACCAGTAGAGAAGATTCATTGGTGTATCAATAATTGCATGATCTTTTGGAATGAAGATAGCAAACTGATGGAATGCAGAATGTGTAATCACCCTCGTTATAAGTAGAGTAGTCGCATGTCTGGAAAGAAGAAGAAAAATAGTCCCTTGAAAGTTATGTATTACTTCCCGTTAACTGCTAGGCTCCAATACTTGTATGTATCTGTCGCAACAACAAGTCACATGAGGTGGCATCAAAACCATGTACACGAGAGAGATATAATGTGTCATCCTTGTGACTCACCAGCATGGAAACATCCGTTGGGGATCGGACGGCCGGCTTGAAGGGGGGTTGGATAGACGGCGCCCCCAAATAATCGCTTCTTTCTACAACGTTAGTGCGCAAGCGGAAATGCAAACAAAACAAGTAGAAAGCTAAATACTAAAGGAAAGAATTCAAACCAAGCTACACGATCATTTACGTGGTTCGGAGATAAAGCTCCTACTCCACGGCGTGTCCGTAAGGTGGACGATCCCGATCCTTCGGTGGATTACTCCCCGGAAAACTTCCGGCTAGCTCAAACCTCCTTGTGGGTGGAGAAACCTCACCACAACCCTCACAAGAGCTCTTTTGACGCTAGGGCACAAGTAGACTACTAATAGAGATTAACCACCTCTATTTCGTCAACTCAAACCAAGCTCCCAAGCTTTGGTTTTATAGGCCACGGGTTGGAAAACCCCGCCTACCAGTCGACTGCTAAAACATGCAGTCGACTGCCCTCTGTGGAAATTCGACCGTTACATCCCAACGACTCGATTCCACACATTCTGTTCGCTGCCAGTCGACTGCCCCAGTCGACTACACCAGTCGACTGCCAAAACATGCAGTCGACTGCTACAGTACTGCTACAGTACTGCTACAGTAGCGCTACAGTACTGCTACAGTAACCCCCTAAAAACTAGGATTTTACTCCGAGTACAATCTCTCGTGCACTCGTACCCTCACCCTTATGACTCACTTGATGCTTCCTTTGCAGCTTTGACCTTTTACCTTCAAGCCTACTTCCTTTGGCTCTCGTCCCTCGGATGCATTCAAACCCGCGGCTCGTCCCCAATGCCATCCTTCGCGTATGCCTCGAAGTCGCTTCCCTCGGCCCTTGTCCTCGCTGCCTTGTCCATGGTCCCTCAGATGCTCCATCCTTCACCAGACCCGAAGCCATCAACCTGAGTCACATGTGTATCCTGCAAACCTGCACAACTCAAATACACATATCAAATACAAGGGTGAACCTAACTTAAACCCTTTGCCCAAACACCAAAACACATGGTCGCACGGACCATTGGGATTGCTCCAACAATCTCCCCCTTTTTGGTGTTTGGCAATACGTTTAAGTTAGGGAAAACATATAGCAAATAAACATGCTAAAACAAATGGACTTACGTTGCCAAGGTTACACACTTGGACTTATACCGCCGAATGGACTTACGTTGCCAAGGCTACACACTTGGCAACCGCCGAAACAATGCACAGGGCTTTTTAAGAACCTATCCCAAGGCTCCCCCTACACAAAGGTACTTTCAGGTTTTCCTAACTAAACCTTACTTCTCCCCCTTTGCCTAACATCCAAAAAGTTCTCCAATAATATCCCAATTATTGAAAACTTGTCATCCAAATGACCCTAAACTCATGTATGTATCACCCATGGATCCCATACATCTATATGAGCTGACCCGGTCAAAATCTAGTGCTGAAAACACTTTCAGACTGGTATCAGTCGACTGCAAGAAGTACCAGTCGACTGCCCCCATGAAAACGAGCTTACAGAGACATTCTGTGCTCGTGAACAGTGTTACCAGTCGACTGGTAACTGTACCAGTCGACTGGTACACTATTCATGAAAAAATCAGCCTTTTCTGGCCAACTTCAGAAATGCGCCAGAAATTCCACAGACCTCCAAAAATCCCCAAATTTTGTGGAGAGGTCTATTATATCAATATCTACTTGGGAAAAATATATATAAAAATATATCTATCACCAATCCCAAGATTGACACAAAACACAAAACTAGCTAAAAAATTCAATTGAACCTTGACCTAAAGTCCTAGTTTTGGCTTCCTCTTGATGTATTTGCCCATACTAACCCATAATGCATCCCTAGCATTGATTTATATGGCATCTATACATCCAAAACCAATTATCATGCTATATGACCCCAATTGTCATATTTTTTGCATGAAATACAAACCATGTGTGCCAATTCCCCATGTTTGAGACTCAAGTCCGTCTCTAAATCACTTGGCACACTCCATGGCTCCTCTAGACCCCCAAGTAGAACCCACCTGAGATCCATTGGCCATGGGTCCCAAATTGACTCTTGGAGCTCCCCCTAGAGCTCTTTACCTTAGTCACCTCCCTAGGTGACTCATCTATTGTGACCAAACCACAATGATGTCCCTTAGAAGATCTCCTTATCTTCTTGACCTTGGACATATCATCCTTGCCATAATCATATGCAACCCTAGCATATTTCTTTTTATTGGCCTTGGATGACTCTCCCTTGCACTTATCATGTGCCACCCTAGCACATGGTCTTCTTTTAACCTTGGAGGGACTAGATCGGTATCCCAAGCCCGATCTATCATTGTTGGGTCTTTGGCTACCCAACATCATCCTTAATTCCTTAGATCCAACATTGAATCTCTTAAGGAATTGTTCTAACTTATCAAGCTTTCCCCTTAAAGCTTGATTCTCCTTCTCTAGGTTTCTAACCCTAGAGTTAATTTGTCCAAATTGGACATTCCTAGACCTACCCTTTCTAGGCATATGTCTCCCCTTCTTAGGATTAATGCCTTGGGTCTCCTTAGGTCTACTATTTCTTTGTTTATCATGCATTGGTCTTCTAGGGTTTTGATCTACAATTACCCTACTCCTATCATGATATTTGAAACCAAAATTTTGCATGGGCATATAATGATTAACATTATTTTTCCTAACATGCATGGGAACATAAGAATTTGAATTTGAATTACACTTCAAATTAGGGTATACCTCCCTTACCCTTGAAGCTCCCCCTTGACTTGAGCTTTTCTTCTTCTTCTCTTTCTCCCATTTCTTTAATTGCGCAAGCTTTTTGATCTCCCTCTTCTTGGGGCATTTTGTGTGGTAATGCCCCTTCTCCCCACACGTGAAGCATATGATACGCATCCTTTTTCCTTGGGTTTCTTTATTCCTACAACCCTTGTTAGTGTTTAAATTAACTTGAACGGGTTTAGGATTTACCTTCTTCTTACCCAATGGACATCTACTCTTGTAGTGTCCCTTCTCATTGCACTCGAAGCATATTATGTTGTCCTTTGACTTCACTTCGGTGGAGGTGCTTGCTATGTTGGCCACTTCCAAGACCTCTTCTTCATCCTCTTCACTTGTCTTGGATTTTTCTTCACTTCTTGAGGATGTTGATGATGCCTCATCTTCCTCATCCACACTTGTGGATGGCCTTTCTTCATCCTCCTTCTCCTTAGATGTGACCGAATTCACTTCCTCTTCCTCTTTTGATATTGAATTGGTCTCCACATCCAAATGGTCCTTCTTCTCCTCTTGGACCACTTCATCTTTCTTCTCCTCCCCGGATGTTGAACATTTCTCAACTTCTTGTTGATCTTCCTCTACTTGAGCTTCTACATCCATTTCTTCGGATTTTTCTTTTTCTTCTTCTTCTTGTGTAGGCATGAGTTCTTCCCATTGAAGTTTCTTCACTTTGCTCCATAATTCATGGGCATTCTCATATTTACCTACACCACTTATCACATTAGGAGGCAATAAATCAATTAAAATTGCTATTACCTTTGAGTTTGCCTCCGACCGTGAGGTTTGCTCCTCCGTCCAATGTCATGTTCGGAGCTTCTTTCCCTTCTTGTCTCTTGGGACTTCGAACGGGTACTTGATCACCATCATTGTATCCCAATCCGTGTCGAAGAAGACTTCCATCTTCATCATCCAAAATGTGATGTCCCCAAGGCTTCCTCCTTCAAACTTTGGCGGTTCTATCAAGCCGGTCATCTTGTGCTTCCTTGGCGGTTAGTCCAACGGAGAGCGTCCTTGCTCTGATACCACTTGTTGGGGATCGGACGGCCGGCTTGAAGGGGGGTTGGATAGACGACGCCCCCAAATAATTGCTTCTTTCTACAACGTTAGTGCGCAAGCGGAAATGCAAACAAAACAAGTAGAAAGCTAAATACTAAAGGAAAGAATTCAAACCAAGCTACACGATCATTTACGTGGTTCAGAGATAAAGCTCCTACTCCACGGCGTGTCCGTAAGGTGGACGATCCCGATCCTTCGGTGGATTACTCCCCGGAAAACTTCCGGCTAGCTCAAACCTCCTTGTGGGTGGAGAAACCTCACCACAACTCTCACAAGAGCTCTTTTGACGCTAGGGCACAAGTAGACTACTAATAGAGATTAACCACCTCTATTTCGTCAACTCAAACCAAGCTCCCAAGCTTTGGTTTTATAGGCCACGGGTTGGAAAACCCCGCCTACCAGTCGATTGCTAAAACATGCAGATCCATTCTATTCATCCCAGTCGACTCCACGGTCGACTGCACCAGTCAACTGACAAAACATGCGGTCGACTGCTACAATACTGCTACAGTACTGCTACAGTACCCCCCTAAAAACTAGGATTTTACTCCGAGTACAATCTCTCGTGCACTCGTACCCTCACCCTTATGACTCACTTGATGCTTCCTTTGCAGCTTTGACCTTTTACCTTCAAGCCTACTTCCTTTGGCTCTCGTCCCTCGGATGCATTCAAACCCGCGGCTCGTCCCCAATGCCATCCTTCGCGTATGCCTCGAAGTCGCTTCCCTCGGCCCTTGTCCTCGCTGCCTTGTCCATGGTCCCTCAGATGCTCCATCCTTCACCAGACCCGAAGCCATCAACCTGAGTCACATGTGTATCCTGCAAACTTGCACAACTCAAATACACATATCAAATACAAGGGTGAACCTAACTTAAACCCTTTGCCCAAACACCAAAACACATGGTCGCACGGACCATTGGGATTGCTCCAACAACATCTTGATACAATATTTTCCTCCTTTACAATGGAACCACATAATGTGAGACTTGGACTTTTCGCAGATGAATTTTAGCCATTTGAAAGTTATGGATAACAATATTCATCTTGGCTAGTTATATTAACGTCATATAACTTATCTCTATGGATGTACATGAATGACGAATTCATGTTTCTTACTGTACTTATTCTAGGTCCTTAGAATCTAAAAGGGAAAATAGATATTTTTTTACAACCTTTGATTGTTTAGCTTAACCACTTATAGAATGTAGGGTCTGAAACTTATGACATTGAAAGTAAATCAAACTTTACAATGCATGCTGCTTTGTTATGGACAATTAATGATTTTCCAACATACTCAATGTTGTTAGGATGGAGCACGACTGACAAGTTAGCATGCCCACATTACATCAGTGAGTTTGATGCATTTTCATTACCTTGTAGTGGAAAGATATTCTGGTTTGATAATCATCAAAAATTTTTAGCAGGTGATCACCTATTTAGAAGAAATAAGAAAATTTTCAAAAGGAATGAAATGGTTAAGAAACTTCCTCCAATATCAAAATCAAGTGAAGAACTTCTTGATGAAATTGACAGTTATGGATTTCTTCCAGTATATCAGGATGGTTTTGATGATATAAATAAATACATTGTAAGAATGAATAAGTGTGGTTGATGGAAAAGAAGCATATTTTGGGAGCTATCATATTGAAAGTATTTACTCATTCGACATAATTTAGATGTGATGCATGTTGAGAAAAATTTCTTCGATAACATCTTCAATACTGTGATGAATGTTCATGGGAAAACTAACGATACAACAAAATCATGCAATGAATTAAGACAATTAGTAAACAAACCTAAGTTGCATCAGAATGAAACAATTAGTAAATATCCGAAAGCATGCTATATAATAGACAAAGAAGGTAAGCAAGCATTATGTACTTTATTGCAAGAAATCAAATTTCCTGATGGATATGCCTCGAATATGTCTCGCTGTGTTGATATTAGCATGCTAAAAATATTTGGAATGAAGAGTCATAATTGTCACGTGTTTATACAAAGACTAATTCCAATAGCATTTCATGATCCACTTCCAAACAATGTTTGACAAGCACTTACAGAGTTGCATCTCTTTTTAAGAGATTTAACTTCAAGGGTTAATATGTCCACAGATATGCTTCGTCTTTACATAGACATTCTAATGATACTCTGTAAGCTTAAACAAATATTCCCACCTAGTTTTTTTTATTCTATGAAACATCTACCTGTTTATTTACCTTATGAGGCACAACTTGGTGGTCCTGTGCAATACAGATGGATGTACCCATTTGAAAGATTTTTAAGAAAATTAAAGAATAATGTTCGTAAGAAAGTAAGAGTTGAGGGATCAATATATAATGCATATTTGGTTGAAGAAGCAACTTCCTTCTGCTCTTATTATTTTGTTAATCATGTGAAAATGAGACATCGTAAATGTCCGCGAAATTCTGATGATACTCAACCAATAGATACAGAGATGCTTTCTATTTTCAAGTTTCATGGTAAGACAATGGATGCAATTGTTACTAGACGATTAAATGAACAAGAATATCATGCTACAAGGACATATATACTCTTGAACTGTGAAGAGGTCAAACCACACATAAGGTAATAGTTTAGGTATAAATATACTACAGTATCAAAGAATATTTTATATGCTATCTAATATGTCCTGAAATTACCTTCTCTGACAGCTTATATGAACAAAAACTATATCTATAAATGCAAGTGAGGTAGAGACCAAGTTAGAGGATGAATTTGTTGGTGCAATTTACCTCTAGAGTTTCGATGTTTGGCAATATACCTAAGTTTGGTCAATTTGACTAAGGGTTGATCCAAACATGACTTGATGTTTGGAAGAGAGAAGTCTAGTCAGGACTAGATGACTAACAAAGTAAGTTATAACCAAAGGATAGGCATGTGAGAATTCTACTGAGTGACTAGTCGTAACTGGAGGTTAGGCAAAGTGAAAGTCCTGGTGAGTGAAGCTAGATCCTAGTGAGTGATGCTAGGTGGTGGAAATCCTAGTGAGTGAAGTCGGACCCTAGTGAGTGAAGCTAGGTAGTGGAAGTCATGGTGAGTGAAGTCGGGCCCTAGTGAGTGAAGCTAGGTGGTGGAAGCCCTGGTGAGTGAAGTCAGGCCCTAGTGAGTGAAGTTAGGTAATGGAAGTCTTGGTGAGTGAAGTCATGCCCTAGTGAGTGAAGCTAGGTGGTGGAAGTTCTGGTGAGTGAAACTAGGCAATGGAAGTCCTAGTAAGTGAAGCTGGGCAGCCGCGCGGTCGACCGGACCAGCGAATCTTGAAATTTATTAACACTGTCTTACTTTACTGTTTTATCTATTGTGCTAACTCAGTGTTGTAGGGAAATCCAGCTAGGTCAACGGGCCAATCGGATAGCTGACATGAAGTCCAGACAGGTCGATGGGTTGACCAGATGTCTGGCAAGATGATAAGTTTAGGTAAGTCACTAGAGGAGAGTGATTTTGTGAGGACGCGTTCCCCATTTGAGGGAGTAGTAGGCGTTGATCCAACTTATATCCATTTGAAAAATCTAAGTTGAGATCTTGACTAGATTTTGGTCTCGAGGAGACAGAATCTAATTACTACTGTACTTGTTATACTGTGCTAACTTTGTTGTGTAGGGTAGTATAACTTTTTTATTGCCTCAGACTAACTTGCAGGAAAACAGGTCTGTTGGAAAATTGGGTCTGGGCGCTCGGAGGGGATCCGAGCGCCCGAAGCTAGTCTGGGCGCCTGGAACTGGTCTAGGTGCCAGGAATGGCAAAAGTTATCTTGTCGCTAGCTTGGAGCGCACTAAATAGATAGACTGATGTCACGGTCCAGGTGCCTGGAAGGGATCCTAAAACTGCCTATATAAGCAACCTTCCACCAGGAGCACAGGATAACAAGTTTCTTCTGCTATTACTTTCTTGTACACCATTCCAAAGACACTCCTGGGACTCTACGACACGACTACGAGGACCGAGTGACACTGCTCCGACGACCGAGCAACACAACTCTAGCGACAGAGTGATGCAACTCCAACAACTGAAAGCACAGTCTTCCAGATCTCTGAGAGGTTGTTGGTATACTTGTTTACTTCTGCACTTAAGATTATACATTCATTGTATTACTTTTGTAAAAGATCTGCGAACTATTAGTAAATTGCCCACCGAAAGCACTCTCACGTGCGGGTCTTGGAGTAGGAGTGGACGAAGGCTCCGAACCAAGTAAAATTTGATTTGTTAGCGTTGTTTTCATTGTTATCTTTCCGCTGCATACTCGATTTAATTCTCGCTTTTCAACGATCGTTATTCACCCCCCTCTAGCGTTCTTTCCGATCTAACAAAATTTGCATATTGTTTCAAATTTATGTAAGTTAGCAATTAAATTATTTAGTTTAAAATGCAACTATATTAGAATGTGCAAGATGAAAGACTAAATTATTTATATAATTACTATTGTTATAGGCGAACGACTGTAGAATATCAAATGTGCAATATGAAAGACTAAAAAAATCTTGCATTAGGACCTCTCTGTAATATAACTGTCTACTCAGGTTATTATGTTAATGGCTTCAGATTTCATGTGCCTTAATGCGATTCACAAAGACATACGTATAATTTTGGTGTTTATGTAAAAGGATCCATAAACAACGATACTCAATTTGATTATTATGGTAGACTTGAGAAAATTATTGAGATTGAGTATCCAACTTTACCTTTAAAAAGATGTGTATTGTTTATATGCTCATGATATGATCCAACTCCAAGAACAGGTACCAGAATCCATCGTTTCTACAATTTAGTTGAGGTTAACGCGAATAAAAGACTCAACAAGTTTGAGCCTTTCATCTTTGCGATTTAAGCTGGTTAGCTATTCTATCTTGAGTACCTAACAAAGAAAAGAAGACCTAGTGAATGGTTAACAGTGTGTCAGATAAAGCCTCGGTCAACTATAGAAATTCCAAACACCATAACTGGCCAAAACCATGATGCATATCAAAATGAAGAAGTCAAGATATACTCAGTTGATTCAGAAATACAATCTACATCATAATTACTTGTAGATGTTAATGTCACTTATGAGGAAATAAATGATGGAGAGATGTCTAGCAGTGAGGAAGTTGATATACCAATGGAGTCTAGCGATGATAACTTACAAGATGTTCATTTAGTTGATTCAGAATGACATCAGGTGATTAAAAATTATTAACAATGTCATGGTATATTTTATGAATTTTATTTTTATTTTTTATCTCCTTAGTTAACAATATTATATCAACTATGTATATCTTATACTATGAATTTACATGTCTAGTCATGCAGCCAGCACAGAGACCGCGTGGTGACCAGATTGTGTTGTGAGTTGTTGGTGACTGGTAAGTAATTATGTATTTAGTAAGAATTTTAGTACTTTAACTTCTTTTTAATAATCTAACATATCTGATACAATATTTTTCCATGCAGTTTTATCCCAGATGGTCACCAAGCAACATCATATATATAAAAAAAGTTTAAAGAATGATTATCTCCTACTGGTACTACATGGCGACTCGTAGACCAAGATATGAAGAATTTTTATTACTGAGAGTTTTTGGTAAGTATTTAGAATAGAAACTTATTTGTAGTTAACGTGATATTAATTGTCAAAATATATTGTTGCAGAAGAGACATATTTGGGAGGAAGGCTAGGAGGAAATGTTAAAAAAAAATTTGGAATGTCTACTACTCTAAAATGTACAGGGACATGTTGTACAAGTGGAGGCAGAGGAGCACTAGGCCATCTGAGATCCCTAATGCAGTTTGGCAATCTTGGAGAGCCATTTGGGCTGCCCAGCATTGGTAGGATAATTCAGCGATTGCATGCAACAATCACATTTCAGAGCCTGCTGGGCCGATCATCAGATCCATAAAGCATACTGCTGGATCCCGTTCGATGGTGGAGCATGCCTTTGACTTGGTATGTTTAAAATTAAGTTATATAAATATTTTTGACATATGTTTTGTTATTCATTTTAATGTATTTGTATTTTCTGTACACAGACAGCTGAATTACAAATACCTCCCACTTGTTGGGAGATATTTAATAAAACTCATAAGAAGAAGGATGAGTCATTTGTTGATCAGCGTTCCTCAGCAATTAACATAAGAATATTAAATTTCATGAATATAATTGTACACTTTATGTGGAGATTACTAAAAATATTATTTTGATACAAGAAGCAATGACCACTAGGGTTGCTGAGGCGTCTCAGCCTAATGTAGAGGGAGAGGGGTCACAACCTCTTTCCATTGATGCAGTTAATGATATTTATTATGATGTTGTCGGTGGAAAGAAGAAGACATCCTTCTACGGCCTTGGCTCTTAGGCCAAAGTTATGTATGAGCGGATGAGAACTCTAGGGATGAGGGGTCACCCTACTTTCTCCTCCTCATCTAGTGAGGTATGAGAATTGCGGGAGGAAAATGAGGATTTACAGACTCGACTATTGTCATTGGAGCAGACGATGGCCGGGAGGGACGCAGAGATACGAGACATGCGGTGGCGATAGGCTCAGACTGAGGTAATAGTTCATTATATGCAAGCATTTGCAGCGACGTTCGGTCGACCAAACAAAAGGATCGATCGATCGAACCATTCAATGTCACACTGCCTGAAGATCGGATCACAGCGAAGAAGGAAGGGAGCGGGTTCGATCGACCGAACCCAAGAATTGGTCGATGAAACGTTGACCATTTTTATAAAAAGAGCTCGAGGTCTGAGGCTCAGTAACGAATAAATTCACCAGTTAACCTCTGTGCAAAGCTGCTTGTACTGCTACTCTGCACTTCATTTTCAAGCAAGCTACTACTTCAATCAAGTGTCGACTGAGCTTCAGCTTTCATCTACCGTTGGTATAATTTTATATTGCTTGCATTGTATTTAGTTTTAATAAGATAGTAGGCTATTACTATCTTATATTACTCATTGTACGAATTGCTTATTTCGAAGGTTTTGGAAAGAAGAATTATAGTGAATTGCCCAATAATGTGGTCAAGGATCATGGATTTTGGAGTAGGAGTTGTTACGAACCGCAAGTATACGGTTTCGTCATCAGTAATATATAAGATTGTTTTACCATAGGGACTGTTGATTAGACACTAGAGATGTCACCAAGTAAGTTATCTAGACGGTCGAAAGTTAGCTTTGATGCTTACGAACTAACGAGTGTGATTAAAGAGAGGGAAAGAAGGTTGAGATGAAGAGAGAGGGGAGAGAGAGAATTGATCTTGGAGGGAATGAGATTTGGGGGATGGATTCTAGGATTTCGGTTTCATTATAATACTAGGAGATATTATATAGATTGCTTAGTTTCTATCCTCTATGTCCATACTCTTGCAGGAAGTTAAATTGGTCAATATCCCTAAGTATCGAATATAAACGATTCCTGTGAAATTCTGTAACGGTTAATCCCTGTCACAAGGGTGCCTCGGTAGATCACAGGAATACATATCTAGTAAATAACAATAAGGATAAGGATAGAGATTTGGTACGATTTCCTACTTCCTTATGGAGGAATTGCCTCTCCTTTCAAGAGAATGTCGTAGACGTCCGTGCATGGGATACCCTTGTCACTAGGGCCCCTCGGGTATACGATCTAGATCACTCTTTCTACGAGAGCAGCAATTCCTAAGGGATTGTTTCTCCTTTTAAGGGAACGTCCTAGACGTCCGTAAAGTGTTACCTCTATCACTAGGGCACCTTGGTCAATACGCTCTAGGACATCCCCTTTTGAGTGATTAATAATCCTCCACATCAATCAACAAATCATGCGAAGAAATATAAATATGTCACACACACAATTCATCAAGCATGAACAAGGTATTAACAAGTCATTGAATAGAAATATGGCGAATCTACATAGTTCTACATCTCCATCATATTACAAATACTTCCTAATCCTAGAATATGATATCTACTCTATTGTGAGGGAAGAACAACCCCAAAACATAAAGTAAAGCATACTTACAACCCTTGATGTGAGAAGAAGGGGAAGAAGAGATGTTTGCCAAGGTTTTCGATGTCTTGGGGATGCCTCCTTGCTCTAGAGATGAATGGAACGTCAAGGATGGCGGTGGATGAAGCTCTAGGGGTTCCCCCGAAGGGGAGAACCCTTTCCCAAGGAGAAGGACGAAGTCTAAAATCAAAGATGCCCCCAAGAATAGGGTTCTTGACCCTTATATAGGTTAGGGCACGGGCGCCGCACGACCCGTGCCACGGCCGTGCGAGATTCACACGGCCAACTACCTCCTCCCTTTGGGTTGAGTGGCAAGGCCGTGCGAATTGACACGACCATGCCTTCCTTCTGTTCTGGTTACACCGCACGGTCGTGCGAATTGCCACGGTCGTGCCTTCCTTCTGCTCTGGTTACACCGTATGACCGTGCGAATTGTCACGACCGTGCCTTCCTTCTACTCTGGTTACACCGCACAACCGTACTAATTTCCATGGTCGTGCCTTCTACTCTGGTTACACCGCACGGTCGTGCGAATTGACATGGTCATGTATCAAGGCTGTATGGAATTGTAGATCATTTTATCACATCTTAACATGGTATGCTTGAGTCGAGGTCTTCATCAAAGTTGTAGATCTTGAAGTTATCTACAATTCGGTATAAAGAACAACCCAAAACTCCAACTAATCAGAAAGTTATGGCCATTTTGGTTTTAGTCTGCAGTGTAGAAATTTCACACGGCCTGGACACGACACCTTGGAAGCTCTAGACTCCACTTAAGCTTTGTTTCTGCTCCAAATCACGTCCTATCAACAAGAAAACACACAAAGAGCAGATATTCAAATAAAAGAGTATTTATGCTAAATATATGCTAAGAGAGGTGAATATGCATAGAATATACGTGAATAAAGTAAGTGAATGTGTGTCAAAACATGTATAAATGATCATAAGATCTACGCACATCACACCCCCAGACTTGAACCTTTGCTTGTCCTCAAGCAAAACCCACAATCTAAATTTATGTGTGTAGATGACATGTAATAATTCCTAATGAATCAATATAAACCTATCATATATTTTCATTGATGAGCATGATACAAAAATTATTTGAGTGTGACCTAAGTAGAAGTTCTTCGTGCTCAGTGTAATAAGTGGCTTAAAATTTTCAAGTGTCAATCTCTAAGCCTGGTCAATTTTCCATTTAACCGTGTTCCTCAAACTTCTGACGATAGGCACTTACCTGCCACACGCAAGGTTCGTTCCTATAAAAAAATACTATGCATCGTCTACACAAGGTCTCAAAGGAATACTCAGTATCAAGAGAAACATAACATTCATTTCCCCAGTAACCTAACTCGATCTCAAAGGGGTGAATTGCTAGTTTCCACTCACGATAACTATTTTTTTATCCCTTATTTATTTTTCTTTTTTTTAATGTTTGCAAAGTATCAAACTTGAACGAACTTTCAAATTTTTTTT
This sequence comes from Zingiber officinale, assembly GCF_018446385.1. Taxonomy (NCBI): domain Eukaryota; kingdom Viridiplantae; phylum Streptophyta; class Magnoliopsida; order Zingiberales; family Zingiberaceae; genus Zingiber; species Zingiber officinale. Next base: position 107,304,147 of record NC_055999.1, on the reverse strand, counting down.
GGATTTATTTATCCAAATGAGCTTACATGATCTGAGTTTATCCAATAACCAAAATGTAGTTGAGAGGTCACTATAGAAGCAAGAATACTAGTCCAGTTCTATGAATCATGACTATTTTCAAAAATATCTACCATCAAAGTCAAGCATAATGTGAAAAGATCTTAAAACTAGGCCAACATTCATATTCTTCTAGTAATAACAATGCTCACTTCATGCTACTATGGGTAGGAAAATAAAGATCAATAGGCATACTAGCATACCAAATCACACAAAATAAATATCTAGATGAAATGTGCTAGTATTTTGCATTAAGGAATAAACAATCATGATGTGATGAATGATGCAACTAGGAAAAATTTATTATGCAAAAGAAATAAGAAAAAACTAAACTAAACCAAATGCATCTAATGCATCCCCCCAGACTTAAACTTTTCATTGCCACAATGAAAACTAAAAACAATGTGGAGGAGATTAAAAGTAAGAGAAGTTACCAAATGATGTGTGCCAAATGCCCATGTCATTAACTTCTCCATCAAGTAATTGCACTTCTCCCAATCTTTGAGTCCTATAAAATAAAATTGACAACAAAAATTAAGTAGAGGATACATGCTTATTATGAGGAAAGAAATGAAACTTGAAAGGAACTAAAAATATGAATGAAAATAAGATTGAACTTGGGTTGCCTCCCAAGAAGCGCTTGTTTAAGGTCATTAGCTCGACCACCTCATTAAATTTATCGAAATCTCGCTCTTGGAGGGGTAAGATATTTCATCACCCTCTTACCAAGGGCTCTTATTATGGAGGGAGCTTTCATCAAAAAGTGAAGAATCACTCTCTCCATCTTCGTCTTCTTGGAAATTTTTTCAGGAGATCAAAGACGGTTCAGATTGAGCTTCCAATTATAGGCCCTATGAAAATCTGCACATCCAAAAGAAAAACATACCTCTCACAAGCATGCTATATTAGATAGAACTAGAACCTTATTAAGATGAACTGAGTATGTATCACAAATTTAATCACATCCAACAAAATCTACTATTGGTACATCTATGAAATTTTTCAAAAGACCACAAAGGATACTAACCTTGCTTTGCTGAGAGATACCTGAAAGTTCTAAACATGTGGATGTGACTTCTGAATCTTGTATTGACTCTAGCTCTAGCTCAAGTAGTGGTGCCTCTAAAAGTGGTGATTCTTGGGGCTTTGCTTCTATTGTACAAGTCCCTACACATTGGTCCACAATATGTTCAATCCTTGCAACTCTCATAATCTCAGAAGGTTGTGTGGATAAAGGAGATGATTCTTGAGATGCTGCTTGCACAACACAACTCCCTACACTTCCTTTCATAACATCATCATCAACACAAGCATCAAAAAATAAACCAACATCAATATCCTCAGTGGGAGAATCATCTATAGGAGGATCACTAACTTCATTTGCAGTTTTAAGTTGATCTACCACATCACATTCATCATCTGAAAATTCAATTTCATCATAACACCCTGTAACCCCAGAAGGTAGATTTGAAAACTTGTTATCCACTGCATTATCATCACAATCCTCATCTGAAGAGTCCTCATCTTCATATACATCCAGAAATCTATACTCAACCATATTAGTGTCATAGAATTTGCCAAAGTCTTCGTTTTCATTGACCCTCACTAGCCTTTGTGGAAAAGGAACCTTTAGTGAAGGTCTTGGGAAAGGTACTTCCTTTTCCTCCATTTTCTCTTTGAGCTTACGGAGGAGGTCCAACTTGCTTATCTAGTGTAGGTGTGATCAATCGTTGAGGAAAAGATACTTGTGGCCTTTGGGAACTTCCTAGAGTAATGAAACTGAGTTCTTGAGGTCTTCTATTGTTCTTCTCCTCAATTCTAAACAAATCCTTCTTCAGTAGTTCTTCATGATTCTTGCCACTTTTCAACTTAAAATTATTACACTGTTCACTAGACACTGTATGTGTAGGAGGGGGATCTTGTTTGAATCATTTTGAAACAATGCTATCAATCTTTACTCCCAAATGTTTGAACTCCTCATTCAGTGACTTGTGGATTTCAAAACTCTTGGATGGTTGAATTGTATTTTGTTTGACAGGCTCTCTTGTATATATGACTTATATTTCTTGAATTTCTGAGGGAGATTCCATCCAAGTTTTGCTTGACCATTCATGGAGGTTCAATGCTACTTGATCAATCAATGTATATGCTTCGTCTACACTTTTGTCAATGAAAGAACCTCCAGCCGAAGAATCTAGCAAACACTTATTTGAGAAAGAAATTCCCCTATAGAATATGTGCAAGGTCAGCCATTTTTTCAAACCATGATGAGGACACTGTCTTTGAAGACTCTTAAATCTTTCCCATGCTTCAAATAATGATTCCCCATATACTTGAGCAAAATTTATGATGCAATTCCTCATGTAAATTGTTCTACTTGGAGGGAAAAAATGATTCAAAAATTGCTTCTCCAATTGTTCCCAACTTGTGATGCTTTGAGGATGGAGAGAATATAACCAAGTCCTTGCTTTATCCTTGATACTAAAAGGAAATGCCATCAACCGAACTGCATCTGCTAACACTCCTTCACAATTCACCATATCACAAAGCTCTAGAAATATCTCAAGGAGTAGATAAGGACTTTCTGATACTTCTCCTCCAAATTTGTGACCTTGTATCATGAAAATTAACTCTGGGTCTAGTTGAAAATTTTCTGCTTCAATATGAGGCTGCACAATGGGAGACATAAATCTTGCAGAAATATGTGTCGAGAAATCTCTTAAGAGGCTGCTTGACATGTTAGTGCTCATCGATATTCAAGAAAATTTTTTTTGAGTAAAAACAAAAATGAAGAATTAAAGATAAGAAATAAAATGTTATATAAGAAACAAGAAACAAAATGCAGAATTTAAATTGCTAGAAAAAAAATAAGTGTAGAATTTAAAGACAAGAAAGAAAATGCAGATTTTTTTTGATTATGCATATGGAAAACAAATTGCAATATTTTTTTTTGAATTATGAAAATGGAAAAATAAAACTATTCACAAGTCTAGATTAACTAAATTACTAATCTACTAATGTTAATGCGAACAGTCCTCGGCAACGGCGCCAAAAACTTGTTATGAACCGTAAGTATACGGTTTCGTCGTCAGTAATATATAAGATTGTCGAACCACAGGGACTGTTGATTAGGCACTAGAGATGTCACCAAATAAGTTATCTAGACGGTCGAAAGTTGACTTTGACGCTTACGAACTAACGAGTGTGATTAAAGAGAGGGAAAGAAGGTTGAGACGAAGAGAGAGGGGAGAGAGAGAATTGATCTAGGAGGGAATGAGCTTTGGGGGATGGATTCTAGGATTACAGTTTCATTATAATACTAGGAGATATTACATAGATTGCTTAGTTTCTACCCTCTATGTCCATACTCTTGCAGGAACTTAAATTGGTCAATATCCATAAGTATCGAATACAGATGATTCCTGTGAAATCCTGTGACGGTTAACCCCTGTCACGAGGGCACCTCGGTAGATCACAGGAATACATATCTAGTAAATAACAATAAGGATAAGGGTAGAGATTTGGTACGGTTCCCTACTTCCTTATGGAGGAATTGCCTCTCCTTTCAAGAGAATGTCCTAGACGTCTGTGAACGGGTTACCCATGTTACTGGGGCCCCTTAGGTATATGATCTAGAGCACTCTTTCTACGAGAGTAGCAATTCCTAAGGGATTGTTTCTCCTTTTAAGGGAACGTCCTAGACGTTCGGAAAGGGTTACCCCTGTTACTAGGGCACCTTGGTCAATACGCTCTAGGGCATCCCCTTTTACGTGATTAATAATCCTCCACATCAATCAACAAATCATGCGAAGAAATATAAATATGTCACACACACAATTCATCAAGCATGAACAAGACATTAACAAGTCATTGAATAGAAATATGGAGAATTTACATAGTTCTACATCTCCATCATATTACAAATACTTCCTAATCCTAGAAGAGGATATCTACTCCATTGTGAGGGAAGAACAACCCTAAAACATAAAGTAAAGCATACTTATAATCCTTGATGTGAGAAGAAGAGGAAGAAGAGATGCTTGCCGAGGTTTCTGATGTCATGGGGATACCTCCTTGCTCTGGAGATGGACGGAACGTCAAGGGATGGCGGTGGATGAAGCTCTAGGATTTCCCTCGAATAGGAGAACCCTTTCCCATGGAGAGGGATGAAGTTCAAAACCAAAGATGCCCCCAAGAATAGGGTTCTTGACCCTTATATAGGTTACGGCACGGGCGCCGCATGACCCGTACCATGTCCGTGCGAGATCCGCACGACCAATTACCTCCTCCCTTCGGGTTGAGTGGCACGACCATGCAAATTGACACGACTATGCCTTCCTTCTGCACTGGTTACACCGCACGACCGTGCGAATTACCACGACCGTGCCTTTCTTCTGCTCTGGTTACATCGCATGACCGTGCGAATTGCCACGACCGTGTCTTCCTTCTACTCTGGTTACACTGCATGGCCGTGTGAATTGCCACGGCCGTGCCTTCCTTCTACTCTGGTTACACCACACGGTCGTGCGAATTGAGACGACCGTGTATCAAGGCCGTGTGGACTTGTAGATCATTTTATCACATCTTAACGTGGTATTCTTGAGTTGAGGTCTGCATCAAAGTTGTAGATCTTGAAGTTATCTACAATTCGGTATAAAGAACAACCCAAAACTCCAATTGAGCAGAAAGTTATGACCATTTTGGTTTTAGTCTGTAGTGTAAAAATTTCACACGGCCTGGACATGACACCTTGGAAGCTCTAGACTCCACTTAAGATTTGTTTCTGCTCAAAATCATGTCCTGCCAACAAGAAAATGAACAAAGAGTAGATCTCAAAATAAAAGAGTATTTATGCTGAATATATGCTAAGAGAGGTGAACATGCATAGAATATACGTGAATAAAATAAGTGAATGTACATCAAAACATGTATAAATGATCATAAGATCTACGCACATCAGGAGTCGACCTAGGCTCCGAACCAATTAATCGAATTGTGTTCTTTATTTTTCTGCTGTACTACTTTAGTTTAAACATTAAAAAGAAAAGAGTTTTTTAAAAAGTGATATTCAACCCCGCCCCCCATTCTATCACACTTTCTCGATCCTTCAATTGGTATCAGAGCTTGGTAGCTCTGAAAATACTTAATCGTTTTGCAAAACAATTTTTTAAAATTTTTTATTTATTTATTTTTTTTTAAAAAAAGGATTTCTTTTTCTTGTTCTTAATTTTTTTATCTCGCATTACTAATCCCAAGACAAGAGTCTTGGAAATCTTCTTTTCATTTTTCTTTGATAGCAAAGATGACAAACTCCTACCAAGAAAGATATAGCATAGTCTGCCCTCCACTGTTCAAAGGAGAGAATTTGAGCTACTGGAAGAACAGAATGGAATGCTACCTCAAATCCGACATTGAACTCTAGTTCACTATACTCAAAGGTTACACTCCCCCGATGGTAGATGGAAACCGATAGAACCAGAAGACTGGAATCCTCTGATGATCAAGAAGGTGCAACTGAACAAAGCAATCAACACCATTCAATGCGGCCTAACAATGGAGGACCTAAATCGAATCGGGCCCTACGAAAATGCAAAAGAACTCTGGGATTATCTGGTAAAGCTGCACGAAGGAACTGACGAATATAAGGTAAACAAAAGGGATTTGTTATTAAATAATTTATTTAATATTAAAATGCTTCCCGGAGAGACGGTCACGTAACTACACGCATGACTGAAAGATATTCTCAACGGACTGCATCTAATAGGACACAACCTGGAGAATCATGACATGATAAGGTACACACTAAACGCCTTCCCGAGAAATGCTTTGTGGGCATCAATAGTAGATGCATACAAAGTTTCAAGGGATCTTTCAATTCTTAAACTAGATGAACTTTTTTGTGAATTAGAATTATATAAACGATCTAACTTGAGTCAAGTTGAGAAAGTGTTGGATCGTAAGCGTTCGATAGAGGGGGGGGGGGGTGAATATGATTAAAAAAATTATTGAGAATACGCAGCGGAAAGAGTAAAGCAAAAAGAAATGACACAAGTAATTTTTAACTTGGTTCGGAGATTGTGTCGACTCCTACTCCAAGGCCCACACACAAGGGTTCTTTCGATGGGCAATTCACTAGCAATTTGAAATTGTTTACAACTTAAAGTACACGAAAGCTAATAAAAAAATACTGACAATAAAGAAGATGAATGAAAAGAGCATTGTCAGACTGTCTTCACAGCGTCGCAAGAGCACCAGAGAGCGAATCGTGAGTTGTTGTTAGAGCTTCAGCCTTGACCCTCCTTATATAGGAGGTTCAGGGCGCCTGGAACCTCCACGGCGCCATGAATATGATGTAGCCGAGCCAACCAGGGCACTCCGCGTGGCGAGATGACGTTGTGGATAAAAGTTCACCTCCGGGCGCCCGGAACCATCCCGGGCGCTCGGACCCTCATTTTCCAGCAGATTCCTTTCTGCAAGAAAACGTTAGTCTGGAGGCAAATATAAGATATATCTTGCAACACACAGTATTAGCACAGTTTAAAATAAAGCAGAATATTAATTAGATTCCGTTTCTCCACGACCGGAATCTAGTCAGGATCTCGACTTAAAGTTTCGAAATGGTTATAAGTCAGATCGGCGCCTAAGTTCCCTTCCTGGGAATGTGTCCTCATAGTCACTCCCCTCCAGTGACTTACCTTCACTTACCTGTCAGACGTCCGGTTAGTCCTTCGACCCGTCTGGGCTTCGCGCCAGCTATCTGGTCAGCCCGTCGACCTAGCTGGAGTTCGTGCCAAACGTCCGGTTAGCCCGTCGACCCGTTTGGATTTCGTGCCAGCTATCCAATTGACCTGTCGACCTAGCTAGGCTTCATGCTAGACATCAGGTCAGCCCGTCGACCTGTCTGCACACTCGATCAGAGTGTTAGATAACAACGAAACTAACTTAACCTATTTTGTCATTCATCAAAACTTGAGTTAGACCGTTAGTGCTAACCGCACCAACAATCTCTCCATTTTTGATGCAATGCCAACCTGGTTAAGTTAGTGATAAATATGCAAGTAAAAACAAGCATAAGGTTGTTAAGTTTAGCTTTTAAATTTTGTTCTGTTTGTTTAACTAACTTAACCACCTAACCCTCCCCCTTTGGTATTCATCAAAAAATTAACATAGAACAGCAAGGTAACTTGTAAAAGAATGCAAGGTTAAAAAAAATTTAGAAATGTAAGTCAGATCTTCTTGGGGGGAGTTTAAGCTAAAACCATAGAAAGATAATTTAAGCTTTTAATTTTATCTTTTTTAAAAAGTAGCTACGTTTAACTTTAGAAAGATAATTGTAATTTTAACTTAATCTTGCAATTTGGAAACATAATTTGCTAAGATAGTAAAAAAATATTAGGGTTAAGTTCAATTTATAAGTTAAGATTTTAAGACAAAGTAAAATCAAGTTTCAGTTTGTAACACTTAACTAAGGAAAATTTATTTTCAATTCTGACTTTGTATCCTTTTAGATAAATTTTCAAAAATACGTTTTGAAACCCAAGTAGAATCCACTTTTAAAAAAATACCATAATTTTTAAAATGAATAATCCAATTTTCAAAATCAACTTTTTACCTAAGTTTGGAGGGTTTAAATCGAAAACTAAGTTTAGAAGTTGTTATTGTCAAAATTGAATTCGAAAAGTTTAGAATTTGAAAATAAGTCTAATTTTCAAAAATGATTTTAACTTTCAAAACTAATTTTGAAAAATCAAAAGAAATTTTTTAAAACACTTAGGTTTGATTTGATTTAAAAAGAGGTATTTTTCAAAAATTAATTTTAAAATAAGTATAAAAAATAATTAACCTCCCCCTGAACCTGACATTATAAAATCTGTCTAACGAGTTAGCTACTCACTGACTATTAGAGGATAGCAGTTTTCACTTGGTTAGTCAAGTTAAGTCTAAGCATCAGTTAGTGTTTGATTACACTGAATGACTTAACTTGATTAATATCTATTTGGTATTTAATGCCCAGACTTATATCGATGCACTGACATAAGCATCATAAGTCCAGACAATTTACCTATGCATCTCACCCCTTTCTATGTTTGACAATCACAAACAAGGGAATCCAAAGGTGTTGGTGAGATGCTCAAGTACTAGCCCTAGGGGAACATGCTTTCTAAGGGATTATCACAGTCTAAGGCTAAAACTGTTTTTGAAATTCTAAAAAAATAAAATTTTGAAAACATAAAAGCATTTTACCTTAGAATTTGAAAATAACCATTTTTGAAAATAATTTTAAAATCCCTAATCTATTAGACACATCCCTAATTTCCTACGTAGATTGCTAAACTCACTTTCAGGGAGGGGTTTAGTAAATATGTCAGCTAAATTAGATTTGGACTCAATGTACTTGAGTTCAATATCTCCTTTAGTGACATGACCCCTGATAAAGTGATGCCTAATTTCAATGTGTTTGGTTCTGGAATGATGCACTAGATTTTTTTGTTAAATTAATTGAACTAATATTGTTAATTAATACTTTTACATTTGCAAGGTATAAGTTAAAATATTTTAAAGTGTGCATCATCCATAATAGTTGTGCAACGCATTCTCCTATGACTATATATTCTGATTCAGTTGTAGATAGAGCAACACAATGTTGCTTTCTACTAAACCAGCTAACAAGTGATAGACCTAGTAGTTGACATCCACCACTTGTGTTTTTGCGGTCTAATTTGCACCCAGCATAATCTGAGTCAGAATACCCTATTAATTCAAAATTATTAGTTCTAGGATACCAGATACCTACATTTGTTGTTCCTTTAAGGTATCTAAAGATTCTTTTGACTTGAGTCAAATGAGATTCTTTAGCACATATTTGGTATCTAGCACACATACTAACTGTAAATAAGATATCGGGTTGACTTGTAGTTAAATACAGTAGGCTACCTATGACACTCCTATAGTATTTTAGGTCAATTGGTTTTCCATTGGCATCATCATCTAGGATTGTGTTTATTGCCATAGGTGTTTTTATTTCTTTAGTATTTTCCATTCTAAATTTTTTAAGTAATTCTTTAGTGTATTTTTGCTGATAAATATAATTACCTATTGGTGCGGGAAGCATCCGATGATCGAACCATTGTTTTGATAATGGCAAAGGAATTCAAAGTTAAGGTTATGTTGTTATCTAACAAGGTTCATGGAGCTTGCAGGAAAGTCCTAAGTGGTACTTAGGCAAAAGTCCTAGCTACGGTTAGGCAGGTGTAAAACCCTAGGGGGTGGTAACCCTAGGTCATAGAGGGCGGTAACCCTATGCGAAAAGTCTTGGCGAGTCGAGGGCTTCAGGCAAAAGTCCTAGGGGGTGGTAACCCTAGGTGGAAAGTCCTGGTGTCGCGAACCAGGTGGAAGACTGGACGAGCCGGGAAGCGGGAGTCCAGCAGAAAGTTCGGAAGCATCGAGCGCCGAGCAAAAGACCAGTCGATCTGGAGGATCATACTGGCAACATGTAAAACTCCTTAGTGGAGTAGGTGAGGACGCGTTCCCCACAGAGGGAACAGTAGGCGTCGGGTCGACCTAGGACTTCCGGTTGGAAATCCGAAGTCAGACCGGGACAGTCCGAAGACTGTCAGAATATTCTATTATCATGATTAATATATGTGCTAACTTGGTTTTGCAGGATGTGTTTGTATTTATAGACTAACATGTTTTGCAGGGCCAAAAACTAGAGTTTAGCCTCGGATGAACAGTGTCCGAGGTGCCTCCATGGAGCTTGGAGGTGCCTCGGGTGCAAGCCGAAGCCAACTATCTAGAGGAGCAGGAGGCGCCTCGGATGAAGCTGTAGGTGCCTTGGACCAAGGCTTGAAGGCACCTTAAACTAGATAAGGTGCGACCAGGTTTGTGCTGATCCACCCGTGTGACTCGGTGGCCTGGAGGCGCCTTGGACAGGCTTGGAGGCGCCTCCAGAACAGTATAAAAGAGGGGTTCGAGGCAGCACTCAATATATCATCATCCAAGCGATCATTCTACGAAAAGCTGCTAACGACACGATCCGAAGTGCTGCGACAACCTCCCGATGACCCGGAGCTTCGTTTCCTCATCTCTAGTTGTCGGTATAAGATCATTATTTTAATTTGAGCTGTAATTGTTATTCTTGTAAACTTTATCGATTCTATAGTTGTTGCCCACCGAAAGTGATCAACGACTGCGAGCCTTAGAGTAGGAGTCATCACAGGCTCCGAACCAAGTAAACGACCTGTGTTCGAGTTGTGTGCCTTTTATTTTCCGCTTCTTTATTACTCTTATTACTCATCAAGTTTTACGAAGTCGATTCCGAAACGTGAAATAGCCACGAGCGCTATTCACCCTCCTCTAGCGCTTTCAATCCAACAATTGGTATCAGAGCAGGGACGCGTTGATCTGGTGCAACCACCAATCATGTAATTTTTTCGTGGTGTTTTCGATTTTACGGAGTCAATTAGAATCTAGCATAATAGCTACATTCTAATTCTTTTTACGAATCGGTTTTTGCTTGAAGTTGGTGCAACACCACTCGAGCTCGTGATCTTAACTTCATTTCCCGCATTGCTAATCCAAGACCTAGTCTTGGGACATCTCTTCAATTTTTTGTTTTGCATACTATCAATGGCCCAACAAGAGGGTTCAGCACCGTTCACCCCTCGCTCTTCACCGAAGAAGATTTCGGGTACTGGAAGGGACGAATGAAAACTTTTCTCAAAATCCAGTTCGAGACGTGGATGATCGTCAAGACTGGATTGCAACTACCAACCGACGGAGACGGCAAGCCTACACCCCGCGAAAACTAGGAACCCACCCTAATCAAGCAGGTGGAAGCCGATGACAGAGCCACCTGCACCCTCCAATGTGGCCTAACCAAAGAGGAGCTCAACAGAGTTGGTTCGTTTACAACTGTAAAGGAACTGTGGGATAAACTGATAGAACTGCACGAGGGCACCTCAGACACCAAAGTAAGTAAACGTGATTTATTATTTAATAAACTATATAATCTAAAGATGTAGGAAGGTGAGATGACGAGTTCACTCCACGCATGTATTCAAGACATCCTCAACTCCCTCCACGGAATCGGGCAAAAAGTCAAAAATAGGGATATCATCAGGTATGCTCTTAATGCTTTTCCAAGGAGTACATTGTGGGCATCAATGGTAGATGCCTACAAAGTCTCCAAATATTTATCTTGTATAAAATTAGATGAATTATTTTCTGAGTTTGAACTACATGAGCAGACTAATGCACATCCAATTGAGAAAGGTGTAGCTTTGCTTGCAGGTATCAGCAGAACTCGCGAACCAAGATCACAACGAAGAACTGAACCCGAGTTGAAAGAAGAACCCAACTCAGACGATGAACTGACAACCGAGCTCGTAAACCTAGTGAAGAAGCTCTATAAGAAGAAGAAGGGCTTCAACAAAAGAGACCTAAAGAAGGCAGTACAATCCAAGGAGATTCAACCCAATTCAAAAGTTAAGTTCGAGGTGATCTGCTACGGGTGCAACCAGAAGGGGCACATCAAGGCCAACTGCCCTAATCAGAAGGATGTAAAGAAGCGAAGGAAGAAGGCCCTCAAGGAGACATGGGACGAATCGTCCTCAGAAGATACCGACGACGAACTCGATCAGACGAGTCTCCTCGCACTGATGGCCTGGGACCAGATCGATGTGTCCGAGAGCGAAAGCGAGTCAGAAGCAGAATCAGAAAGAAACCACGGATCCGTATCCATTTTTGAAGGGCCAGACCCCGCTGTAAGTATTCCTCGACTAAATAATTTAGTTAATTATTTATTACGCAAGTTAGCAAAATCGAATATTAGGGTCAAGCCACTTCTAAAGGAAATAGCAGTCCTTAAAGAAGTGACTAACTCCAAAACCTTGCCTGACTCAGTTCAGACTGGAAGTTCAACTCAAGTCCAAAAACTTGAGGAAGAAAATTCTAGTTTGAAAACTCAGGTCAAGGATTTGGAGAAAACGTTAGAACAGTTTTCTTTGGGCTCCAAGAACCTTGACCTAATTCTTGGGACACAAAGAGCTATTTACAATAGAACTGGGCTAGGATATAAAATCAAAAAGAAATATAGATCTTATCTATCCTTAGTAAACAGACCAAATAGTAAATTAGTCCAAACATGGGTACCCAAGTCCAACCTGATCAATCAAACTGGACTTGGTCAATATTGGATCCCCAAGGATCAAATACATTACCTCGATAGACCATATCGAGGCTATGATCCAGGGGGAGCTAGTAGAAAAACTATCTTAATAAAAAGAACATAATTAAATCAAAAATCAAATTAAATTTAAAATTCAAATTAAAACAAATTAAATTCAAACTAAAAATTCAGATTAATTCTAAATTTAAATCAAATTTATAAATTAAATTCTTACAAAATCTTAAAAATCCAAGGAAAGGCTCCAGAATAGCTGGCACCTCCAAAACTTAATCTACCTGACAAGGGTAACCAAGAGTAGACTACCCGACATGGTAATTAAGGTTAGAATAAAAAGGACTAGGTTTAACTTGACTCATGGTACTGGTGAAGTATTGGATGATAGTACGTTGGGGAAGCTTAGTCATCGCATGTCTAGGAAGATATGACTTTGACCTGGTGCATTTGGCTAAGTGGAATTGACCGAAGCTACCCTTTATGGATCCTAACCAGTTAGACCAAGGTTTGGTACTAAGTTCAATGGGTAGGACTACTTGGAAAACCTCGAAGGCATGGTTACTTTAATGATGTCCAGGTGACTCACCATAGTCCAGAAGTTTATCCAACGAATGCCTATTTGTTGAACCCAAAGCTAAACCTGAATCTAACACAAAGATAAACCAAACCCTAAAATTAAACCTAATTCATCTCACAATATTATAGGATTCCCTGATTGAAAATTTAGATAGGGTGAGATTACTAAGAATATTATAAATTAAAATTAAAATTAAATTAAAATTAAATTAAATTAAATCTAAATTAATACTAAATTGAATTAACATTCTGTTAAATTTAAATGAACTTGATGATCTGCAAATTTAATTAACTTAAACACTTTTCAAAACTTTAAGTAACTTAATATTTTCAAAATTCAATTAATTTAATATTCTTTCAAAATTTAATTTACTTAAACACTTTTCAAAACATTAATTAACTTAATATTTTTAAAAAATTAAATTTAATATTTTCAAAAATTAATTTGAATTTAATATTTTCAAAACTTTAATTAACTTTAACATTTTTCAAAATGAAAAATTACTTAACTATTTTCAAAACAAAAATTATTTTTACCTAATTATTTATTAAAAAAAAATATACACGTGACGTCTCTCGGAGGCGCCTCCCACACAAGGGAGGCGCCCTAAACAGAGGCGGGAAATTTCCTGCCGACTTAACTAAAGGCGCCTCGGATGCTCTCTGAGGCACCTCCAACAACCTACTTAAGGCGCCTTAAGCATCGTCTAAGGCGCCTTAAATCCCAAATTTCAGAAACGAACAGAACACTTTCTGTTCGTTCACGGCTCATATTCCACGCGATTTTTCTCTCAAAATCCGGTGATTTCTTCCCTCTAAGGCGCCTTCAACCCATCCAAACTCCTTCAATCCTCCTACAATGCCTCCTAGGTATATTTTTAACCATCCTATTGTCCTTATATGTTATTTTTATGCATTTTTTGTTATATGTTGCATAAATCAGAAAACGCCGACATGCTGATCCTGCACCGGTTAGGACTCCATCTACAGATCCTAGATTCCCCTCAGAGTGGCATAGGGTAGACTTTGCTAGATTTACATTTGAATATATTAAACCTAGGTATGTAGGAAGGACATTTTTTGCCCAGTTCTGTCACCTCGCAGTCCAGATGATATAATCCTATCAGTTAGGGAAACTGGTTTGCTGCAACAATACAGTAAACCAGGATTTGTGTGCACAGTTTTATCACAACCTCGAGAGGGTTGATGATAGTACATATTCCACCAGAGTTGGTGGATCAGACATCCAGTTTACTCCCTCCCTGATTCACACTAGTTTAGAGCTTAGGGATGTTAGTTAGAGCCCTAAAGCCAATCATTTGATGATTATTGTATGGACTCGTTGTATCATATTCTTATATATATATATAAAGACATTTGTTTATGGTTATTATGCTTACTTGTATTGGTGACAAATAACTAAGTATAATAGCGTCCTTGAGTAGAAGGTTCTTACCTATATCAATCGATTGGTTAAATCGATAGTGAGATGATATAGGGAACACTACTCTTAATCATTCCTAGTCAAGTATTAACATTCAGGGACAATGTTAATGCGACGAGACTAGCATGTAGGTCAACTCGATAACTTGATCTCACAAGTCATGGATATAGAGATATCAAGTTGACACATGGGTATGCATTGGAGAATGTATACTGAATGACCCGCCATGAGAAAGTATCATGGATCGTTATATGAGTGTTATATACTTTCTCATGTGGCTATTAGTATGACTATTAGTCCTTGGACCTGAAGTCACCATGGTTCCCTACATAAGGAGTTACATACTTTGGCTTCGTCAAGCGTCACCCGTAACTGGGTGGACTATAAAGGCGATTACTGGGTACGTAACAAATTATGCGGAGGGATGTGAGTGATGTAGATGAGATCTATCCCTCCTATATAATAGGAGTGACATCGTTATTCTTGATAGAGTGAGACTACTAAGTGCATGACCATGCCCAAGTGAGTCAATATGAGATATTGAGCTCATTTGATTAGAGTGAGTCTACTTGGAGTTCAAGATTTAGATTGATCAGAGGATGACACCGTCTATACCTCAGATTTGATCAACCTAGATGTCTAGGATAGAAGGACATTGTCACATATTGTGAAGAGTCATAATTAGTAGTTATAAGGTGATGTTGGATCTCAACATTCTTGTAACTTGGGTAGTAATGATGTGTTGCTAGATACCGCTCATTACTTAAGATTCTAAATGGGTTTAGGAGCATTGCCAATGTTACAAGAACCTATAGGGTTACACACAAAGGGAAATTAGATGGAGATTAGGTTCATTTGATGTGTTGGAGTGTATACTAAAAGCCTAGCTTTTGTATAAACATTTATAAGAATCACATTGGTCAAGTGTCTACATTTATATATACCAAATGTAGATGTTTAATTAATTTATATAGTAGATAGCATAGTGTGTGGTATCACACACAGAAGATTGTGTTATTGGTTCTTTATAAATTAAAAATAGTAGCTCATGACCAAGATGGAAAGGAACAAACCATTGGAAGGTCGTAGTGTAATTAGGTATTAGTTTATCTTAACTATATAATTATAATAGTACACTTAGAGTGTATTGAGCAGGACCATTTAGGGGTCGTTTCTTTTATACTGACTTTATAAAGGAACAAAGACCTCAGTTATTATGGAAGTGTGTGCTCTTAATCCTAATATAATAACAAGCACATATATTTGATATTTATTTCTTTAATTTATCAATGGGTGAGATTTAGTTCTTCGATAAATCAATAAGCCCGATAAGTTGGGAAATGATATCACTTATAGTGTGTGTTGTTGATCATAGAAGGAAACTGTGTCCTAGTGATCTAGGTTGATAATGTCCCTAAGAGGAGCTCATAAGGATTATCATGTTAAACCCTGCAGGTGGACTTAGTCTGATATGATGATAAGGTTGAGTGGTACTACTCTTGGACTAAGATATTAATTAAATGAGTTGTCAGTAACTCACTTAATTAGTGGACATTCGATATCTTAAACACAGGGAGACTAACACACTCATAATAAGAAGGAGCCCAAAAATGTAATTTGGGATTGGTGCGGTAGTTCAATAATAGTTCTTTAGTGGAATGAATTATTATTGATGGAATTAAGTTGTGTGTTCGGGGCGAACACGGGAAGCTTAATTTCATCGGGAGACCAAAACCAGTTCCTCCTCTCGGTCCCTATCGTAGCCTCTTGTATATAGAGATTTATACCCACCATATACCCACCTTCTTACCCACTTTTGGTGGCCAGCCAAGCTAGCTTGGAACCCAAGTTAGGGCCGGCCAAGACCCAAAGGTTGAGCCAAGTTAATTGGCGGGCCATAGCTTGGAGCCCAAGCTTGATTGGCCGGCCATATTAAAAGGGAATTTATTTTTAATTAAAATTATTTCTTATGTGGATATCATGGTTTTAAAAGAGAGTTTAAAATTTAAAATCTTTCCTTTTATAGCTTTCTACAAAAGATTAAGAAAAGATTTGAAATCTTTCCTTATTTGTAGATTGAAAGGAAATTTTAATTTTGAGAAAACTTTCCTTTTTAATCATGTTCATGAATTAAAAGAAAGTTTAAAAATTAAATATTCTCCTTTATTAATTTCTACAAAAGATTAAGAAAAGATTTGATATCTTTCCTTATTTGTAGATTGAAGGGAGATTTTAATTTTTAGAGATAACTTTCCTTTTTGAAAATTATCCACATGTTTAAAAGAAAGATTTTAATTTATAAAATTTCCTTTTACTAACCAATCATGAAGGGATAAAATTATTGGAGAAATTTTATAAACTTCTGAAAATAAATTAGGAAGTTTTAATTTTTGTTTAATTAAAACTCTCCTTGTTTTGGGGAAATAAGTGGCCGGCCAATATTATTGAAATAAGGAAATTGTTTTTTAATAAATTAATTTTTCTTTTTCATGGCAAAAGAATTAAGGAAGTTTTTAATTAAATTTCCTTATTTGCCAAGACCAAGGAATATAAAAGAGGAGGTAGAGGTGCCTTCAATTGTAACAACTCTATTATTCTTTTCCTCCCTCTCTTCCTTGGTGTGGTGGCCGGCCTCTTCCTCTTCTCTCTTCTCCTTCTTGTGGCCGAACCATCTTGTTCTCTTGGAGTCCTTGTGGTGGCCGGATCTAGCTTGGAGAAAAGGAGAGAAAGGAGGCTTCGTTCTTGCATCCCTTGGAGCTTGGTGGTGGTGGCCGAACCTCATCCTCTCTTGGAGTCTTGTGGTGGCCGAACCTTGCAAAGAAGAAGAAGGTGCTTGGTGGTTCTCATCTCGGAAGATCGTTGCCCACACAACGTCCGAGGTTAGAAGAGGAATACGGTAGAAGATCAAGAGGTTATTTTTGCATACAAAGAAAGGTATAACTAGTAATTGTTTTCCGCATCATACTAGTTTTCTTTGTATTGTTATTTTTGGAAATACCAAACACAAGAGGCATATGATTCTAGAGTTTTCGAAATATTTTTTTTTTCGAGTTTGTGTTTTCTTCTTTTTCAAATTTGTGATTCGATTGTTCTTTTTGGTTAACCTAGAGTTATTTAAGGAAATAAATATTAGCTTTCCTTAAAAGGCTTTGCCTAGGCGGTGGTGGTTGCTCCCATATCCAAGAAGGCCATGTGCCTCGCCATGCAGTCTTGGAAGCCAATTTTAGAAATTAATATTTATGGAATTAATAACTTAGGTGGATTTGAATCAATAGTGTTAAGTTCCACTTGCGATTCAAATCTAAACCATTAAGAACAGATAAGTTAAATTTGGAATCAATGATGTTAAGTTCCGTTTGCGATTCCTAATTTAACTTCTAAAGAACACAATAGGTTATTTAAGGAAAGGTTCAACACTTGTACAAAATTTTTGTACAGTGGAGCCGGTACGATTTTCCTAGGACTAACCAACAATTGGTATCAGAGCTAGGGTTTGCCTCTGTGTGTTTGGTTTTCAAATTAGGTTATGCATATGTCATACATAATTTAGGCAGGATAATAGTAAGATGTGCTAACTTTATGGTTGCAGGCTCCAACTATTATGGCATATTTTTATTGTGTGTGATTGGACCCTTAGACATGTCAAGGGCATTTAATTGTGTGTGCATGATTGTAAAATTAAATACAGCAGGAGCTGTATTAGTTATTAGGATTTTACATTTTTTGTTCGATCTAGAATATATGTACATTCCTTTATGGAATATAGGATCGATGTATGTAAAATTCTATATTTGTCGCGGATCGTATCCTTGCGAGGAGTGGTGCTATCAGAGGACCAGAGGCGCAGCGGAATAAGACGCAAGATAGATGCGACAACTTGACCCGATGACGGTGGCTAAAGATGGCAGCAGCTAGGGTTGGAGCACATGGAGGACAGTGATGAAAATGCCATAATAGTTAGAAAATTAATTTCCATATTTATTGCTTTATTTACTGTGATGTGTGTTTGCATATGATGAATGCTAGATTAGGTTAAAATTCCTCACCTTAAATAACTAAGTGGGAGAGGGATTAGTATATTAATCCCACGGTCTCCATTACTAGTTTGTAAGTGATGCAACAAGCTTGCGTGTTGGCTCTGAGTGCCTCCCTCCACAACGGATGAGTTTGTTTGTAGATCACTAGATCAAACTTCCTTAATGGATGGTTATAGGAAGTTATTTAGGATGTGTGTGATCTTCTCCAACTGAAGGGGCACAATTATATTTAATGGACTTAGTATCAAGTAATGGTATACACTTAGACATATTTAATAGTATCATCCCCAACGGAGTCACTACTATCACTTGTGTGACCAAAGGGAAACCAACTATTGATTTGTTATAAAACTAGATTGGCAAGATAATAAAATTAATAAACCCCTCTTACAAATGTTTGAATTTGTATACGTCCACACTAACGTGACATACTATATTCATGGTGTTTGAGATAATTTTATTTGTCAAAAAGTTATATTGACAAGATAGTCAATGGATAAAACCCTCCTCTTACAAATGTTGATTTTGTATGTCCACACTAACGTGGCATGCAAAACTCACGGTGTTTTGAGGTGTTGGTAAATTTAAATAGTATTGTTAGAGGAATCAATATTATTTTAAATTTAGAGTCTTGACCAAATATTTGATCAAAGACAGACCAACTATTAATTTTGTCATAGGTTGACGAGATAATAAAATTAATGGATGAAATCTCCTTTTAGAATTTGTATACGTCCACACTAACGTGGCATACAAAATTCACGGGGATTTTTGAGATGTTGGTCTTGACCAAATATTTTTGTGATTCTTAGGATTTCAAATGTTAGTCAATCCACTAGTTGTTATACTATAGAATAGACTTAGTAGTCCTAATTGTAATGATTGGAAAACCTGGACATTAAGGTAGACTATCCTCTTAGAACTGAGAACAATAACGGTGTATTTTATTAGTTGTTGAAACATATTTAGTGGTGTTATCTACCGGTACCTGGTGAGTAGATACAGGAACCACTGATTATGTCTGCAATTCATTGCATGAGTTCCAGAAAATCTGACAACTATATAAATCACCGTCCATATGGGCATTGCTGTAAAAGTAGCAGCTGTTGCAGTGGGAGATGTTTATCCTTTGATAGGAATAAAACATGGATTCTAAGAAATTACTTTTAAGTACCAAGTTTAGAAAGAAATTTATTTCAGTTTCTAAACTATTTAAAGAATAAATATTGTGTCTATTTTAATAACAAAGTTGTTATCGAGAAAATAGGAAAAATATCTGTTCTAGTACGTTGGTTGCAATTTATAAATCCAATAACTCCCACGATGCAACAAATGGAAATTAGTAACACATCTTCTAACTTTAAGAGAAAGAAACCTTCGGAAATGAACCAATCATATTTTTGGCATCTAAGGCTAGGTTATATTAACTTGAGTAGGATTCAAAAGATAATAACCAATGAACTCTTGGGTTCATTGGTAGTGAAAATCTTTCCAACCTACGAATCTTACTTGGAAGGAAAGATAACCATGAAGCTTTTAAATCTAAGGGGTATGGAGCCAAAGATATGTTGAAATTGGTTCTAATAACCAAGAAGCTTTTAGAATATATGTATTCCAATAAAATCTGGAAGCTTGTAGAACTACCAGATGGTGTAAAAGCCATTGGGTGTAAAAAGGTCTATAATAGGAAAAGAAGGATAGACAGGAAGGTGCGAACTTCCAAAGCAAGGCTTGTTGAAAAGGGAAACCTTATACCGGTAGCCATGTTTTAGTCTATCCGGATTCTTTTATCTATTGCTGCTCATATGGACTATGAGATTTGGCAAATGGATGACAAGACATTTTTCCTTACAGTCTTGAAGGAAACATCCATATAAAGTAACCAGAGGGATTCATTGCAAAGGCCAAAAGAGCATTTTGTTTGTAAGCTCAATCAGTCTATGGACTGAAGCAAGCTTCAAGGTCTTGAAACATCTAGTTGTAATCCAATCTTATGGATTTAGTTGTCGGATAAGTCTTGTGTATACAAGAAGTGTGATGGAAACGTGGTGGTATTTCTTGTACTATACGTAGATTACATTTTTGATAGTTGGAAACAATATCAAGGTGTTATCGGAAGTAAGGGTATGGTTGTCCAAACAATTCGATATGAAGAACTTAGGAGAATGTGCACACATTCTTGGGATCAAAGATCGCAAGAAAGGAATGTTGTGCCTATCCCGAGCTTCATACAATCCTTGCTCGTTTTAAGCATGCAAAAATCCAAGAAAGGTTTCTTACATTTTCAGCATGGAGTAGCTTTATCTAAAGAGATGTCTCCGAAAACATCAAAGGAGATAAAGTAAATGAAGGTAGTTCCTTATGCTTCGGCTGTCGGAAGCCTAATGTATGCTATGCACGAGATCAGGAATCTGTTTTGCCAAGGGCATAGTTAGCAAATATCAAAGTAACCCTGAATAAGGACAATGGACTGTGGTAAAACATATATTGAAGTACCTTAGAGGCACTTGAGATTATATGCTAGTTTATAAGGCAGTTAATTTGGTCCCTGTGGGTTGCATGGATTTTGACTTCCAATCGGATAGAGACAGTAGTAAGTTGACCTCGGGGTTTTGTGTTTACTTTAAGAGTTGAAGTCATAACTATGGAAGAGTCACTACAACAAAATCCCTTATAGACACCAGTGGAACAACAACGGTTTTAAGCTAAAACCGATGTCTTTGAGTATTTAACACCGGGTTTTCTAAAAACCGATGTCTATGAGCGCAGATTTTAGCTCATAGACATCGGTTTTTTAGGCGATGTCTATGAGCGCCCTTTTTTTCGTTAATAGACACCGATTTTAACAGCGGTTTTTAAAATCCGATGTTAATAATCCAAAATAAAATATTTTAATATTCCCACAAGCCAAAATCTGCAACACTGTGAAGTTCCCTCCAAACCTAAATCTATATCCCGCCCCTTCCTCCGCGCGACCATCTCTCTCGCGATAAACCTAAACCTAAAACCTCCGACCATCCGACCATCTCTCTCAGCCTAAACCTAAACCTCCGACCATCTCTCTCAACCTCATCTCCCTCTTCCCCCTTCCTTGATCCTCTCCCGATCAGGATCAAGACACGACGAACTTGCTTCTTCGTCCAACCACACTGCATCTCCTCCAACTCCTCCATTTGGTTGAGAAGAGGAGGCCTTCTTCGCATTCCAGTAGTTTTTGCTTCATCCATCTCCGGTCCAGCATTCACTGCCACCGCTCGAGTCCTTCTTCACATTCTGGTAATTTTTCCTTTATACATCATCGCTACTGAATTTCTTCCTCATCTTCGACAGTTTCATCTTCTTGATCTCTTGTTTGCAAGTATTAATTGATTGATGCATGCAATGTGTTTGATGAATTTCCTCAAACACTACCTTGAGTTGATTTTATCATTTTTGTTTGATAGATTGAGGAGTTGTTAGTTCCTGTTGCTAAGTTGGTTTTATGTAATCCTTGAACTATCAAGTTTCTTTTATGTCTAGGCTAATTCTTTTCACTGATATGTCATGGTTTCTGGTTTAGAAATTTATTGGTATAATGATGAAGTAGTTGGTTTCTAGTTTAAAATTTATTGGTATAATGATGAAGTAGTTGATTTCTGGTTTATGAAATTTATTCGTATCCTTTTCTGGTCTAGGCTAATTGTTTTCTGATTTTAGATTCATTAGTACAACAAAATGGACAAGGCATGGATGGCAAAGGATAGATTATCACATGAGTTTGAACTTGGACTAGAATCTTTCTTGCAATTTGCGCTGCAACATGCTACTAATCCTACTAGTATACCTTGTCCTTGTACGAAATGTGGCAATCTATGGAACACTAATATTAACAGCATAAGGGCACGTGTGTACTGTAATGGTATAGACTTAACATAAAAAAAATGGATATGGCATGGGGAAGAATCTGTATTAGGAGATTTAAAGAAAGAGAATGATGCAGGAGAAAGTGAAAACTATTTTGCTGATAAACCTATAGATATGGTACACGCTGCATATGAAAGTTCAGAGAATCCAGATCAATTTATAAAATTACTTGAGGATGCTGAGAAACCCCTGTATGTTGGGTGTACTAAATTTACAAAGTTATCTGCAATTGTACAATTATATAACTTGAAAGCGAAATACAGCTGGAGTGATAATAGTTTTACTGAACTACTTGTCTTGTTTGGAGAAATGCTTCCCGTTGACAATGAATTGCCTTTATCTTTATATGATGCAAAGAAAAGCTTATGTGCAATGGGGATGACTTATAAGAAAATACATGCTTGCCCTAATGATTGTGTCTTATACTGGAAGGAGTATGAGGATTTTACCGATTGTCCTACTTGTGGGTTGTCAAGGTGGAAGTTGGCCAAGAATTCTAGGATAATTGAAGGAGTCCCTGCAAAAATTTTATGGTACTTTCCTCCTATTCCTATATTTCAAAGAATGTTTCGGAGCAAGGAAATATCTAAGGAGTTAACTTGGCATGCTAATAAAAGAGTATGTGATGCCTATATGCGACATCCAGCTGATGCACCTTGTTGGAGACTTGTGGATCATAATTGGCCAAATTTTGCTTCTGAGACAAGAAATCTAAGGTTGGCCATAGCAGCTGATGGGATCAATCCTCATAGTTTGATGAGTTCTACATATAGTTGTTGGCCAGTTATAATGATCACCTATAACCTTCCTCCATGGTTGTGTATGAAGAGAAAATATATGATGCTCACGTTGTTGATTTCTGGTCCTAAACAGCCGGGAAATGACATTGATGTGTACTTGGCGCCTTTGATTGATGATTTAAAAGAATTATGGGAAGTTGGTGTTGAAGCATATGATGCACACCGAGAAGAAAGATTCTTGCTTAGAGCTGTCCTATTGTGGACAATTAATGATTTTCCGGCATATGGAAACCTGGCAGGATGCACTGTAAAAGGATATCAAGCATGCCCTATCTGTGGTGAGAAAACTTGTGCAAAAAGGTTGAAGCATAGTAAAAAAATGTCATTTACAGGTCATAGACGGTTTCTTCGTAGAGATCATCCTTATCGAAGGAAGAAGAAGGCATTTGATGGGACACAAGACTTTACTATGGCCCCAAAACCACTAAGCGGTGATGAAGTTTTAAAAAAAGTAGAAGGAATTACATGCCGATGGGGAAAAATTAGAGCAAATTTTCAATCAAAGGAAAATGATGGTAAGTCCTGCTGGAAAAAAAAATCGATATTCTTTGAACTTAAGTATTGGAAAGATCTGCATGTTCGACATGTTCTTGATGTGATGCACATAGAGAAAAACGTTTGCGAAAGTTTGATTGGTACATTACTTGATATGCCAGGAAAGACAAAAGATGGAATTGCAGCAAGAAACGACCTAGTGGATATGAAAATTAAGGGAGAATTAGCACCACAAAAAGGGGAGAAAAGGACATTTTTGCCCCCAGCATGTTATACATTAAGCAAGGATGAGAAAAGAAGACTTTGTAATTCATTGTTCGGAATTAAGGTTCCCACGGGTTACTCCTCCAACATCAAAAACCTTGTCTCAATGAAGGGCCTAAAACTGGTTGGTCTTAAATCACATGACTGCCACACCTTAATGCAACATTTGCTTCCAATTGCCATCCGTGGTGTTCTACCCAAGCATGTCAGAAATGCTATCACAATGTTTTGTTTCTTATTCAATGTGTTATGTAACAAAGTAATAGATGCCTCAAAGTTGGATAATGTACAAATAGAAATTGTGACGACATTGTGCCTGTTTGAAAAGTATTTTCCACCTTCATTTTTTGATATAATGGTTCACTTAACAGTTCATCTCGTGCGTGAGGTCAAGTTGTGTGGACCAGTTTGGTATAGATGGATGTTTCCATTTGAAAGATATATGAAAACATTGAAAGGTTATGTGCGGAATAGAAATCGACCAGAAGGATGCATGGCTGAATGTTATATTGCTGAAGAAGCTGTAGAGTTTTGCTCAGAATTTCTATCTAATATGAACACGATAGGGATTCCATCAAAGCATCATGAAACAATACTCACTAAGTCCTTGTCAGGTGCCAAGGTGCACTTCTGTTGTCACGATGAGTGGGAACAAGCACATCGGTATGTATTGGAAAATGAAGTTGAGGTTGATCCTTACATTGTGTAAGCCCTCTAGTTCAGTAAAAATCTCCTGAAATTGTTTTAAAAAATATCTGATTACATCTCTTCAAAATTTTTTGATTAGGAAACATATGACACACTTGAAGCAAAAATTTCCTAATAAAGGTGCAAAGTGGTTACAAGATAAACACCATAGAAGTTTTATTTCTTGGTCCATGAACATGTAAGTACCATAAATATTAGCATATTTATTATTGAACACAAGAACTTTAAGAATTTTAATAATTAAATCCCCTTATGATGAATTGTAGGTTACAAATACAACATCATCTTCCTCCAATCAATTATCAGAAAAAGTTAAGCTGTTGGCAAATGGACCTAGCAAGCAAGTGCTAAAATACTCTAGTTATATGATCGATGGGGTCACTTATTACACGAAAGAACGTGATAATGTTACAGTTGTTCAAAACTCGAGTGTAAGCTTGCTCGCACAAACAATGCAAGTTGCAAGTTCAAAGGATAAGAATCCAATTATAACAGACATGATGTATTATGGTGTGATACAAGAAATATAGGAGCTCAATTACCATGATTTTCGAGTTCCAATGTTTAAGTGTGATTGGGTAGAGAATAACACTGGTATTAGAGTAGATGATAATGGTTTCACCTTGGTAAATCTTAAGAGAATGGGATTCAAATCCGACCCATTTATCTTGGGCACTCAAGCGAAGCAAGTATTTTATGTAGAAGACCCTCAAGATCCCACATGGTCTATTGTACTTTCAACTACAAATAGAGAGTATTTTGAATACATCACTGATGATAAGTTGGGAGATCCTTCAATCCACTACCAATGCTTCACAAAAGGGATGCCATCAATGGATATTGACGAAACAGATGACAATGAACCATCCTGTATTCGTAGAGATTGTGATGGGATTTGGGTTGACAATGAGAATTTTTAGTTTGGTAACTTTATTTATGGTTTATATATGTGACTATTTACTTTATTTTGGTAACTTTGGTTCATTGTTTGGTAGTAGTTTTTTTTTAAAAATATACGAATGTTTACTTTGTTGTGATTTTGAATGATATGCTCTGCTCTATTTCAAATTCTCACTGTTATGATTAGGTTTTTGACACAATGAACACTAGAAAAAAGGCCCATTTAGCACGTGATGATGATAAGTATTCACACACAAATGCAAAAGACAAAGAACAAGATCAAAAAGAGGGTGCTGAGGATAGCCAGGACATATGATCAGACGGGACAACCCAAACAACAAGATCAAAAAGAGGTCGTACACAAATGAATAAGCTTGTTGTTCAAAGGATTCAGGGAGTCAAACAAAGTGTCAAATTTAATGAGTATGGACAGCCAGTTGGCCAAAAGGCTTCTGAATTGCAAAGTTTTATTGGTGTGCTTGCTCGGGAAAAAGTTAATATTAATTACAACTCTTGGAAGCAAGTGCCGAATGAAGTTAAGAACATGATATGGGAATCCGTCAATGTAAGTAACATGATACTTTCTTATGTGATGCATTTTTTTCTGTTCTTTTATTTATATACTTAAGATATTTGTTTGTGTAGTTGACATACCAACTGGACCCAAAATGGAGGAATGGGTGTTTGATCTCTGTAAACACCAAGTGGCGTCAGTATAAAACTCACCTCACCAGGACATTCATCCAGCCAAATAGAAATAATCCGAAGCTTCTCAATAAGGTACCTCAAGGGCATTGCATTTCACGTGAAGATTGGAGTAGTTTTGTGATTAATCGCATGTCTGAAGACTTTATAGTAAGTTGTTTAAGGTGGTCTTTTTAAATTCTAGTTGATATATGTGGTTATAATTCATCTATCACTATGTAGAGGAAAAGTGAACTACAAAGTCAAAGAAGCAAGGCAAACTTATACCCTCATCGTCTTTCTCGAAAAGGATATGTGGGTTTGTCTGAAGAAATAGTAAGTATTTAGTTAACATTAAATTCCTACTTATGGTTGTCATAGTTGGTGTTGAGTACGTTGACTTCATGTGGTTTTTTGCTTACAGTCCAATGTTTTATGTGATGACGAAGAGATAAACAGAGCCATCCTTTGGAAGAAAGGGCGGCTCAACAAAGCCGGGGAATTTGTTGGCGATGAGTTGAAGCAAACAGTGAATAAGATTGTAAGCAAAAGTATACATAAATTGCTTATTTTGTACATATATGATATATGTATATATTTAAAGTTATTGTATTTGGATGCATGACAGGATGATTATATTGTCCAAAAGAAGGATGGTAAGATGCCCTTTACCAAACCATTTGAGGATATTCTCACGAAGGCCTTGAATTCTAACGAACATGGTGGACGTGTGAGAGGCATAGGAGCAAATGTCACTCCATCATCCTTCTTCAAGCTTGCTAGAGGGAAGGTGCAAATTGATAAGGCTGCTTATGAAAGGCAACAGAAAGAGTTTAAGGAGGCAAAAGCTATGCTTTCTGACCAAGGTGACAGAATAGAAAAATTGGAAGCAATGGTGTTGAAACTTTCTGGTCGAGAATTTGAGAGTGAGGAGAAGGGTAGCTGCTCAGTTAAACCACAATGCCTCCTCGATATAAAACCTGAAGTTGAACGTCATAGGCGCCTCTCAAATGAAGGCCTAGAAGAACATGATGATGATGATGTGAAAGTTATTGAGAAGGATTCGACTTTACAGGTTAAATATATATTTCACGTTGATATTATTATCCCATCGTTAGTATCTAATGAATCTTGTAAAGCACTATTTGTTGAAGATTCATGAATTGTTTGTCTTATAGGGAAAAGCAGTGATGTTGTTATTGCAGCCTAACGACAAGACTGTTGCATATGGGACAATTGTCTCTGTTAATGGACCTGTCAACTTTATTGATGATGTTCCATTACCCGTGAATTGCATGAGGATTTCCATTGATAAAGCAATTGATCAATCAACACCACTGCCTGTTGCAATCCCGTCTGCATGTAAGAGTATTGGGGACGCTGTAGGTGGCCATGTGGCTTGGCCTGCGCACTTAATCAGCATGCGGGATGAGGTAAATCTGATAAAGTGTTGTCTAAATTTTGTGTACATTTAAAGTATGTCACATATCTAATATATATATGGTTGCATCTACATATGTAGAAGACCAGGAAGAAACAAGTTGACAACAGACAAGAGAAGTCTAAGTTACAATCGTCCAATGTGCCAAGACCCTTGCACATCTTATATAGTTATTTTCAGCGTCTTGATGAAATAGAGAATGTGATTTTGGAATTAGTTCCTGATGTATTTGGCATGGAGCCCACAGTTCATGTTAATTGCGATAACATATTTCCCTTTTGTGAATTGAAGCCAATCACAGACACTTGCATAGTTGTGTATATGTGGTAAGCTTTCAATTGAATTGGACTTTATTTATGTGTTTCATTAATTTAGATTTCATCATTTTTTTGGGATATTTTCCAATTGTAGGCATCTATATAGAAAGATGCAGGAAAAGATGTTGCTGCAGGATTTCAGATTGGTGGATCCAGTGCCTGTGGAATATGTACCATCAAGAAATCAGAATAGAGATTTCATCCAAGAACAGTTGAATAAAAGGGCTTGTTACTTAAGCAGTAGGCTAATTAGTGCCTCATCTGGTCAATTGGTTGTTGTGCCATGCAACGTTGGGTGAGTAAGAATAACATTATATATCACTCTCACTTGCATATTTTGAGAACTTGCAAGATGCATATATACACTAATTATATTTCTTTGTCTAGTTTTCACTGGATTTTGACTATCATTAATGTTGAGAAGGAGATTATTTTTTTGTTGGATCCTCTTAGTCACCGCATTCGTGATCAAGATTGGAAATATGTTGTCAACATGTAAGTTTTTTGGCTTCTTTTCTTACCTTTGTTGAAACATTCAAGTATTTTGATGTAAAAATACAATTCCCACGAGTTATATGCATGTAGGGCCTTGAAAATGTATAATGCGGAGGCTGGAAGGAAAGGGAAAAAACAACCAACATGGGTAGTTGTCAAGGTATGTCCTTTTGATTAGCAACTGTTTCACTATCTTTGAAGGAGTTATTCCAATATTTCTTTTCTAACATAGGCTCCTCAACAATCGGACGCGGAGCAATGTAGTTTTTATATCATGCGATATATGAAAGATATAATTGAAAATTTTGGAGTTGACCACAAGGATTCACTTCCAGCAATGGTAATAATACAATATTTTCCATTTTGCATATAAGCCCTAAAGATAATTTGTTTCATTTTCCAACACTGTTTTAGTATCATAATTGATACAAACTCATTGATTTTGATTGATTATGAATGTCTCTTAGCTTTTGAGATCTTGCTGCTGCTATGCTTTTCCCCTGGTGCTTGATGTGTTTCTATGTTACAATGATTTTTTTGTGAACAACCGGATGCTTTTCCCCTGGTGATTTTGATACTTTCTATGCTTTTCCCCTGGTGCTTGCTATGATTTTTTTGATACAAACCGGATGCTATGCTTTTGTTACAATGATTTTTTTGATACAAACCGGATGCTATGCTTTTGTTACAAACCAGATACTAGTTGGAGACTAAATGGCTGCAGTGAGTAGAGTGGCTGGATAAGCTATCTTAAATGGTAACCTTAGGATTAAAGTATTGATTACATTTTTTGAACCTGCTCAACTTCCTCTAAATATCTAACACATTGATACTCGAATTTAACCTAACCTATTAAGATAACACATTGATACTCGAATTTAACCTAACACATTGATACTCGAATTTAATCAAACCTAAAGGGTACCCATTACCATATTTAGCTATACCAATGAATTTCAAGTTCAACTAGAAGTAAGAGTGAGTGTCAATATGCCTGTGGGTATCTCCTACATGAAGCAAATGAATAAAAACTACAAGTAAAGTTTACCTACGTACCCTGTTATGACTTCAGAAGAACATGCTGAATTTTCCATATATGCTGGCCTTTAATATAGAGGGCTACACGAGGATTATATCTTAGGTCAAGACACTCCAAATCCATCATAAACCAAAGGGAAAATAGTTTCTACTTACTAGAGGATTGAATGGACCCAAAAGGAAGCTTTAACTAGAGGATTGCAGTTTTGGGTGCTGAACTAAGGAGGCAGCTGCCTTCTTGCTGCATTCCTTGCTGCTGTGGTTGGTAGCAGAAATCACAGAAAATAGGAGGCTTTGTGCAAGATATTCAGGATACCAAGATGACATCAGAGGTAGTACAATAAATAGTATATCTCTTCATCAGAGGTAGCTTTGTTCTTCTATGCTTCCTTCACTGGATTTGTTGTGTAATCATATTTCTTTGTTCAACCATTATCATGCCTAGTAAGTTGTTGTATGATGCTGTTGGTTCTTATCAATCTATACACTTGAATTAGAAGGAGCAAATTATCTATGTTATATTCTAAGCAGCATATATAAGTGTCATATATGAAAGTTTTAGATTCTATGTTATATTCGTTATCTTCCACAGCAGCCTTTAAAATCTCAGTATTCTATTTTATTTGATACATGTACACATTTGTTTTAGTTATTTGACATATGGTGGATTTATGTGTTTTTACAGTTTACAAATCTCAAGTACTCCAGAGTTGAAATTGATGAAGTGCGGTTCGAGTGGGCTGAATGCATGCTAGATTACATTTGAAGTGCGGTTCTACCTTGATGTGTTAAAAGAATGTTCTACCTAGATTTTGATATCTATTAGCTAGCTTTTGATGTAAAAAGAATGTTTGGGTATTTTATGGATATTGTTGTAAGAAGATTATTTATATAATTTGTGAATATTTGTGTATTTTATGGATATTATTGAATGAAGAATATTTGTATAATTTGTGAATATTTGTGTTTTTTTTATTGTCAGTTTTTCATTGTTTCGGAAATCAAATGTGTGCTGTTAAAAAATATACATATTACATCGGTTTTCCACCGCTGCAAAATCGGTGTTATTAACTAATATTACATCGGTCATTTACCGCTGCCAAAATTGATGTTATTAACATACAATATTACATCGGTTTTACACCGTTGATGAAACGGTGTCGTTAAGTGATACTACACCGGTTAATAACCGATTCAAAGACTGGTGTCGTTAAGAGATACTACATCGATTTTTACCCGATGTCTAAAATGACAGACTTTTAACATCGGCTTCATAGACATCGGTCGAAAATAAAGTAGACACCGGTGGAAAACCGATGTCTATGAAGGTTTTTGTTGTAGTGAGTGATAAGCAAAGGTGCTTTTTCGGACTCTACCATAAGAAGCTGAGTAAGTGGCAGCCTCTGAGGCAGTCATAGAAGCTGTGTGGCTCAGATGCTTCATGATGGACTTAGACATGTTTTCTTGTTTGCCCAAAATTATTATAATTTATTGTAATAATAATGGTGCAGTAGCAAACTCGAAGAAAGCATAAGACCATAAGGCAAGTAAACATAAAAGAGCGCAAGTACCACCCAATACGAGAAATCGTATAAACGAGGAGAAGTTGTTGCCGCCTAGATTGCATCAAATGATGCCCTATAGATCTTTTCACTAAGGCCCTTAAGGCAAGAGCTTTTGATGGGCATGTTGAATGGATGGGAATCAGATGTATGGCAGCATTTATGGCAGCATAGTCTTTTAGTATAAGTGGGAGATTGTTGGAGTGTATACTAAAAGCCTAGCTTTTGTATAAACATTTATAAGAATCACATTGGTCAAGTGTCTACATTTATATATACCAAATGTAGATGTTCAATTAATTTATATTGTAGATAACATAGTGTGTGGTGTCATATACAGAAGATTGTGTTATCGGTTCTTTATAAATTAAAAATAGTAGCTCACGACCAAGATGGAAAGGAACAAACCATTGGAAGGTCGTAGTTAATTAGGTATTAGTTTATCTTAACTATATAATTACACTAGTACACTTAGAGTGTATTGAGCAGGATCATTTAGGGGTCATTTCTTTTATACTGACTTTATAAAGGAACAAAGACCTCAGTTATTATGGAAGTGTGTGCTCTTAATCCTATTATAATAACAAGCACATATATTTGATATTTATTTCTTTAATTTATCAATGGGTGAGATTTAGTTCGATAAATCAATAAGCCCGATAAGTTGGGAAATGATATCACTTATAGTGTGTGTTGTTGATTATAGAAGAAAATTGTGTCCTAGTGATCTAGGTTGATAATGTCCCCAAGAGGAGCTCATAAGGATTGTCATGTTAAACCCTGCAGGTGGACTTAGTCTGACATGATGATAAGGTTGAGCCCAAGCTTGATTGACTGGCCATATTAAAAGGGAATTTATTTTTAATTAAAATTATTTCTTATGTGGATATCATGGTTTTAAAAGAGAGTTTAAAATTTAAAATCTTTCCTTTTATAGCTTTCTACAAAAGATTAAGAAAAGATTTGAAATCTTTCCTTATTTGTAGATTGAAAGGAAATTTTAATTTTCAGAAAACTTTCCTTTTTAACCATGTTCATGAATTAAAAGAAAGTTTAAAAATTAAATATTCTCTTTTATTAATTTCTACAAAAGATTAAGAAAAGATTTGATATCTTTCCTTATTTGTAGATTGAAGGGAGATTTTAATTTTTAGAGATAACTTTCCTTTTTAAAAATTATCCACATGTTTAAAAGAAAGATTTTAATTTATAAAATTTCCTTTTACTAACCAATCATGAAGGGATAAAATTATTGGAGAAATTTTATAAATTTTTGAAAATAAATTAGGAAGTTTTAATTCTTGTTTAATTAAAACTCTCCTTGTTTTGGGGAAATAAGTGGTCGGCCAATATTATTGAAATAAGGAAATTGATTTTTAATAAATTAATTTTTCTTATTCATGGCAAAAGAATTAAGGAAGTTTTTAGTTAAATTTCCTTATTTGCCAAGACAAGGAATAGAAAAGAGGAGGTAGAGGTGCCTTCAATTGTAACAACTCTATTATTCTTTTCCTCCCTCTCTTCCTTGGTGTGATGACCGGCCTCTTCCTCTTCTCTCTTCTCCTTCTTGTGGCCGAACCATCTTGTTCACTTGGAGTCCTTGTGGTGGCCGGATCTAGCTTGGAGAAAAGGAGAGAAAGGAGGCTTCGTTCTTGCATCCCTTGGAGCTTGGTCGTGGTGGCCGAACCTCATCCTCTCTTGGAGTCTTGTGGTGGCCGAACCTTGCAAAGAAGAAGAAGGTGCTTGGTGGTTCTCATCGCGGAAGATCGTTGCCCACACAACGTCCGAGGTTAGAAGAGGAATACAGTAGAAGATCAAGAGGTTATTTTTGCATACAAAGAAAGGTATAACTAGTAATTGTTTTCCGCATCATACTAGTTTTCTTTGTATTGTTATTTTTGGAAATACCAAACACAAGAGGCATATGATTCTAGAGTTTTTGAAATAGCTTTTTTTTCGAGTTTGTGTTTTCTTCTTTTTCAAATCTGTGATTCGAGTGTTCTTTTTGGTTAACGTAGAGTTATTTAAGGAAATAAATATTAGCTTTCCTTAAAAGGCTTTGCCTAGGCGGTGGTGGTTGCTCCCATATCCAAGAAGGTCATGTGCCTCGCCATGCAGTCCTGGAAGCCAATTTTGGAAATTAATATTTATGGAATTAATAACTTAGGTGGATTTGAATCAATAGTTTTAAGTTCCGCTTGCGATTCAAATCTAAACCATTAAGAGCAGATAAGTTAAATTTGGAATCAATGATGTTAAGTTCCGTCTGTGATTCCTAATTTAACTTCTAAAGAACACAATAGGTTATTTAAGGAAAGGTTCGACACTTGTACAAAATTTTTGTACAGTGGAGCCGGTACGATTTTCCTAGGACTAACCAACATGATGAACCAAGAGAATTTGGTTCATGTGATGAACCAAATTGGATTAAGAGTAATCCAAAGTAAACTAATTGAGTTGGACTTAATTTGGTTCATGTGTTAAATGAGTCTAATTTGGACTTAGACTCATTGAGCCAATTTAATTCAATGAATATAGATTCATTAAATTAAAATTGACTTGAACCAATGGTTAGATTTGATCAACCATAGGAGAGAAAAAGGTCAAGTTTGACTTAACTTAAGTAGGAAGATAAAGAGTCAAATTTTGACTTGACTTTGACTTGACCAATGCCACATCATCAAGGCTTCTTCATTTGGTCAAGTTTAACTTGACCAAATGGCACCTCATGGAGGAGATCAAGAGACTTGACTCTTGATATTCCATGGGGGTTTAGAAGCATAAAGTGGCCGGCCACTTTGGTGGAGGTTACAAGAGTGAATTGATTTTTCATTCAAGGTTTCTTCTTCCTCTCTACTTTTCTTCTCTCCTTCTCCTCCACCATTGCTGATCCTCTAAGGTTGCTAGCACATCTTTAGAGGTTCTCTCCATCGATTTGTTCGTGTGGATACACATAGAGGGTTGTACACTTGACAACCTTGAGATCCGACGAACCTTGGACGAGCAGGATTTGCGAAGGGCTTCGTATCAATGGTAATCTTTTTTTCTTTGTAGATCTAGTGTAGATCTAGGTTAGAGAAACTCGTACACGTAGAAAATTTTATTTTTATAACTTCGCACGAATCCGGTGGCATGGGATTCGGGGTTTCCGCAACGCAAAAAGCGGTTTTTGCGGCCCAAAAAATCTAACAGTGGTATCAGAGCCACGTGCGAAGCGTGTACGAGTTTCTTTTGTATTTTTATGAAAAATATCAGTTCTGTAACTTTCTGTAAATTTATGATTTTTATGTATTTTATGGGTATTTTTTTCGTAGAAGCGAAGCAATAAGTGTTTCAACACTTGTAGGCTTCGACTATCGAGAAATACCTTCCGAATCGGCAAAGTCTCGCCCAAAATGATTTGGGACAGAGGGCTAAGGCGCTATAGGATCGCTTAGGAACATTTGCGATGGTTATATCGCAAGTAGGGGTGATGCCCCTAACCCCGCAAGGGGCTTTATTCCACGATTGCACCCGAAAATCGCTAATCGGGACCGCCGGGAAGTAGCGACTCATAAAATCGTAAAAATATTAGAAAAATTACAGAAATTTATGGAAATCGCATAATTTAGAATTATGTATCATTTTATGATGGTCATGGCTCAAAGAACCCAATTTGATTGGAAATATGTGTTGTAATTCATAATATGGTCTGCGTGCCATTTTGTTTGTTGGTACGTGTTGTACTTGATTCTTGACCTGCGCGTCGTGCCCTTCTATTTATATTCCTATTGTAAAATAGTTTTTAGACTCGAATGTAACTCGAGTTTTACCTTTTGTAATGTATAAAATTGGAGCGGTGGAAGGTCCACTCGAGACGGAGTTATGAGGAGGGTGCGAGCAACACATGATGGCCAAAGGGAGGAGCTTGAGGAAGCTGTTGACCCTAGGTTGACCATTCGATCTTCTCATTGGCTTGAGAAGATCGTAGTAGGGCCATGACTAATCACAAAATTTAATTAATTGCTTGTGTGTGTGTATGTGATGCATGCTAGATTAGTAATTAATTAGTGCCTTAACGATTAGATTCGATCTAAATCGCGTACTTGATACACATCGTCGATTAGATTAGATCTCAATCACATCAACTCGAAATGTCTACCATGCCGTGATACCCATCACTACCTCGATCACATGTTGTTGTTGAATCTGCCAAAGCAGAGCAACGCATATTATCTTGGTAGGGTGCGGAGGGACAATCTTGGTCCCGTCTATCAACGCATGGGTGAGTACAACTCAATTAGATTGAGTAACTAGTTAACTCAATTGGATCGAGTTTAACTATAGGCATTTTCCAATGGTTGGTAGATAGGTCAAAATCACATTTATATTAACTCTTGGGCGATTTAGCCAAAGCTAACTAAAGTTTTAATATACATGCGGATCTTAATCCTATAAACAAGAGTTGCATAGAGATGTAATTGGTAATTAGTTACCTACCGATCATACTAAGTCTTGGGCGATTTAGCCAAAACTAACTCAAGGCGTAGTATGATGTGGATCTTGTCCCACACGAATTATTGTTGGTTAGAATCTAGTAGGTGTGGTTTGACCACATCCATGACTTGATTCTACAAAAGTTCTATAATTCAGTGGGAGCATCATTTAGTTAAAGGCCTAATTAAATGATTAGTGGAATATGATTATTTATTTTCTGCATTTTCTGTTGTAGATTACCATGTCGTCAAACACGAACTCCTTCTCCTTGCGTTCTGTCCTTGATAAGGACAAGCTCAATGGAGCTAACTTCCTGGACTGGTACAGGAACCTGAGAATCGTTCTCACACAGGAACAAAAACTGTACGTCCTGGAGCAGCTCATTCTCGAGGCACCTCCTGCCACTGCCACATGAGCTGACCGAGATGCTTACAAGAAGCATCAAGATGACGCATTATGTAACGACCCAATTTTCCTTGTTTTAAGTTCTAAAAGTCCATAAAATATTTGGAAATACTTTTAAAATATTCTAGAGATTTTTAGGAATTTTTAGAGTATTTTTATGTAATTTTTGGAGGTCGTTTAGTAGAGTTACAAAAAGAAAGAAGTTTTGATAAAAAAACGTTGAAGGGGAGACTCGAACCCAAGACCTTGACCCAAACCGAATCTCAGCTGAACCCAACCCAACCAGCTGAGCTACAAGGTTTTTTGTTAACCTTATAAGGAAAGAATTAAGTTTATAGCATAGTTAAGCGATATTTTAGAAACCGAAAATAAACTTTGAAAATAAAAAGGTGCGCGGATAAGGATTCGAAGCCTAGACCCTTGGTTTGGTTGAGAGCCGACTAACCAACTGGACTGCGCGTGTTTTATTAACCTAGTATGGAGAGAAATAGATTTAAGCATAGTTGGAATCGAATTCAAACTAGGTTATAAAAAGAGGTTAAGTTAAGAGAGGAAAACCTAAAAAACTTTCTCTCGAAATTTCTCCTCTCCTCTCTCGCGACGGCGCCGACTCTCTCGGGCGAAACCGCAGCCAAGGCTAGGGTTTCCTCCTCTCGACGTCGGCGAGGCGTTTTTCGGCCGGTCTCCACGCGTGGGTGACCATTCCGGCAAGGGGAGCTCGGGAAACACAAGAAAAAGGGAGAAATCGGAGCTCCACCGAAACCCTAGAGCGTTTCCTTCGGATTGTAAGTCCAAGAACCGGAGGTAAGTGCTTCTCACCTGCGGTAGGAGTAGCTCTTGGGTTTTATTTGTGTTTTGTTGTAAGATGAACAACAGTAGCCTTTCATTCTAGTTTGTGGTTTCAGATTTGACCTTGATCTAGCAAATTGGTATAGTTTTTCTGGTTTAAATCTGTTGGTGTTTTTATTTAGTGCACGAACAGAAGTTTTGAAGGTTTTCCGTGACTACCACAGCATGCTAGTTAGATGTATTTATCTTACACTTCAAGCATGTTTAAGTAGATATAAATTACTTCAAGCCATTGTATGATTGAATGATTGTTAGGAGTCAAGAATAAGTTAGTTTTTACAAGCTTGAAATGTGGAAAACTCTTACTGCCATGAGCTGCTTAAAAGTTGTTCCTTATGACCATGTATTCTCCTTTTAGTGGCTGAGGAATTCTGTTGGAATCGGTTTGAATATATATCCGGTTACATTTCAGTGATATAGTAGTTCTTTCTTTAATTATTGTGGAGTTTTGTTTGAATATGTACTGGATAATATTTTATATCAGTGCCATGTAGTTAAATATCTCTTGTTTGCTGAATAAATGAGAGAAGTACAAGCAAAGCAATACTAAGATGCAATCTGATCCTAAGTTTCAGAAATTAGAATCAAGGCACACTAAGTGCTTAAATAGATGCCAAGGCATTTATTTAGAAGAAGTGATTAAAGAAGTGTATAAAGAAAAGTATTTTACTTTTAAAGGGCATGTACCGGACACAAGGTCCAAGGGATGGGCTCCAAGTTGCCCCTAGACATAAGGTCTAGAAGTGTCTTAATGGTTTTGGGATTAGCTACCTCAATTCTCATTAAGAAAGGCGCGTAAAGTGGTACAATGCCGGGCCCAAGTAAAGTTGAATATTATTTTAAAGTATAAAAGTATTAATTTGGAAACAAATAGACAAGTTCCTTTATCCAAGTTGCAAATTCTAGCAAGTTAAATGGTTGTTTCCTTTAGAGATGCATGATATAGTTCTATATTGCTATTTTCATGTTGAGCATGTACTCTCTGTTTTCTTTAATGTTTATGCATTCCTTATTGGATTTTGTGAGTAGAAAGCACTTACTAAGCTTTTAGCTTATAGATGCTACTTTTCCTCCTACTGCAGATATGGATAAAAATAAAGGAAAGGCTAAAATGGCATAGAAGAAGGCGACAAGGAGACACTGGTGATGTGTGTGTGGATGGCGGAGAAGGAAGATTTGGGGACCTTGCTTTTAAATTTCTGCAAGTTAAATTATTTAGGTTTCTTCTTAAATAACTAGGAGAATTAATAAAAAATTCAGATTCTTTATGCTCTCCCTGTTTTACTGTTTTGAAGTTGGTCAAATACTTTTGTTTTGTTGAGTTCTGGAACCATTCAGATGATTAAATGCATAGATGATGCTTGGTAAAATGTTTGGTTTTAAAATGCTCAGAAGTTCTCCTTATGCATGCTGGAAATTTTCACCTGCTGTGAGTTTTCTGCCGTGGAGAAATTTAATCCGTAGAGATCTATATTTTTTAGCCTGATTACATTGCTGGACTTATTCAGATCGTTAAATGCTTTTGCTGATTACCCCTTTATACTCTGCTGGAAATGTAATCTACCATGAGGTTCGGTTTTGGATTGCATTGGTTAAACCTGGAAAAAAAAAATGCCTCTGCCGAAATACTTATCTGCCTTTGGGATTCCTGTTGCATGCTGGAATTTGTTTCTGGGTTGCTGTAGTGAGGATATAAGATTAGTAATGCTATGTGCGTATTAGTATTTGACCACTTGTAGTATGCTGCCTTATGTGCTGCCAGTATTGATGCATGCTGTAGAGTATTAACATTTAAAGGTTTAAATCTGCTATGAAGTTTATTCTTGTTGAATGGAAATCTGCCTTTATTAATGAATCTGCTATTAAGTATTTAACAGAAGTAACAAGCAAGTTTCATTGCCTACATGCTACACTTGATTATGTTACACCTTTTTGCATGTTTAATTAGTAAGAAAAAAAAAAATTTAAATGACAGCAGTTTAAAGTTCTAATAGACATGTGAATTTCTTGATATATAAATGGGTAAAAGCATCTCTAGTGTTAATAGTGAGTAGCATTAGTTATGTGAAGATAGTAGAATCGGTAGCGGTCACCCTCAGAGAAGTAGTAAGGAGGGTGGTTGTTACAGTTGGTATCAGAGCAGGTCCATTTTCCCGTAACACACACACATCAGCATCATCCTTGTCGTCTTCAAGTAAGAAAGTATTTAAGTTCTTTCTTTATTGCTTTCCTTTATTATTATTTGCGGTATAGAGTGATTGCTTATAAGTGCTAAAGTAAGATAAAAGTTTTTGCAGTTTCTTTGTTCATATACATATGTGTATGATTAGAAAAGATAGAGAAAATATCAAATCTTCTTATTTGTTTAACTAGATGTCAAGAAGAGGACGTCCCCGTACCGCTCGTACTGTGGACCGAGCACAGGAGAATGAAGAGCCCAGAGTAGCTGAACCGAATCTCTCTGAAGTTGTTGCTCAACTTCAGAGACAGGTGGCAGAGCAACAGCAAGTGATCGTCAATCTGATGGCGAATCAGCAGCCAGTTCCTCCCACTCCTCCAACAGTAACTGTGGAGACTCCAGTGGTAACTGAGGTTCCACCAGCTGCCCAGGGAGTCGTCACAGCATCCCAGAGACAAGAAGCCTACCTCATACAGTGGCTGAAACTGAAACCAGAAAGCTTCTCAGGCACGACTGAGCCCTGGGATGCCCAGGCTTGGTTCAAAACACTGGAGAGCACCATGGAGCTTCTTGACTGGCCAGAAGTCGAGAAGGTCAAGTGTGCCTCCTTTTGCCTGACTGGAGACGCACGCATGTGGTGGGAGAGAGTCAAGAGCAAGAGGGCAGTCAATCAGATGAGATGGATTGATTTTGAGACAGAGTTCTACGACGAGTTTTTCCGCCAAAGGATCACCAATAAGCACTACGAGGAGTTTATGGAGTTCAGACAGGGTGATCTGACAGTGGAGGAAGCAGTTAAAAGATTCAATAGGCTAGCTCGTCTCTGCCCAGAACTAGTAAGTACAAAGAAGGAACGAGTCAGACTGATGCTCAGGATGCTGAAGCCAGTGATAGCACTTAATGTGAGTAGTGGAACTCATCAACCCCAGACTGGCGAAGAGCTGGTCAGCAGAGCCTTAGTAGCTGAGCATTACCTGAACAGCATGAAGGCACAACGAGAGCAGCACAAGCCAATCAAGATAGAAACCAAGACTGGGGGAAATCAGAAACCCCAGTCAAATAATCAGAACTGGAAAGGCAAGGGCACTAAAAGAAAGCAGTGGAATTCAGAAAGTAACCAGAAGGGAGGACCAGAAACCAAACAGATTAAGCTCCTTCCCTGTCCCAAATGTGGAAGAACACATCCAGGAGCCTGCCTCTTGGGTAAGACGGGATGTTATTCTTGTGGTCAAGAAGGACACATGGCCAAACAGTGTCCTAACAAGTTCAAAGCACCCCAGCCACAGCCAATACAATATGGAGCCAAGCCTCAACTACATTATATGCCTGCAACTCTGGAAGGACATCAGATCAGTCAAGGAAGGTTGGAAGCCCCACCAGTTCCAGCCTTTGATAATGCCAGAGTATTCTCCCTTACCAAAGAGGAAGCTGCTGGTGCCTCCACGGTCGTAACAGGTCAAGTAGTTATCTTTCAGCATATAGCTACTGCACTATTTGATACTGGGGCGACCCATTCTTTTGTATCCATACCTTTTGCCAAAGAACTACAGGTACCTACAGAAAGCATGAATTCCAAGTTCCTGACAACTCTACCTTCTGGAGAAGTCATGGAATCTAATCAGTGGCTTCGGTCTGTACCAGTCAGAATTTCAGACCGAGAGTTATGTGTTAACCTGGTGGTCCTCACTATGCAGGATTTCGATATCATTTTTGGTATGGATTTCCTCAGCAAGTACAGTGCTTCAGTGGACTGCCGCAGAAGGAAGGTGATCTTTAGTCCAAAAGGTGAACCATCCTTTGAATTTACAGGAGTGCCAAAGAGGAAGACTCAGAAATTTCTCTCTTCCCTCACAGCTCACCAGATGCTAGCTAAAGGGTGTGCTGGTTTCCTTGCATTCATTGTGAGTACAGAAGAAGGAGAAAGACCTAAGCAGGAGGAAGTTCGGGTAGTCTGTGAGTATCCAGAGGTATTCCCAGAAGAGCTACCTGGACTACCTCCCAACAGAGAAGTGGAGTTTGAGATTGAACTGGTTCCTGGTACCGGTCCAATTTCAAAAGCTCCATATCGCATGTCTCCAGCAGAGCTAAAAGAGTTACAAGAGCAACTTCAGGAGCTACTTGACAAGGGTTTCATACGCCCTAGTCACTCACCATGGGGAGCTCCTGTGTTGTTTGTCAAGAAGAAGGATGGATCTATGCGGATGTGCATAGATTATAGAGCTCTGAATCAAGTGACCATCAAGAACAGGTATCCACTGCCCAGGATCGATGATTTATTTGATCAATTGAAAGGGGCAACAGTGTTCTCCAAGATAGATCTGCGCTCTGGGTACCATCAGTTAAAAGTGAAGGAGAGTGATATACCCAGAACTGCTTTCAGGACCAGATATGGACACTATGAATTCGTGGTCATGCCTTTTGGTGTGACTAATGCACCTGCAGTTTTTATGGACTTGATGAATAGAGTGTTCAGTGAATACCTCGTCAAGTTTGTCATTGTGTTCATCGACAACATTCTAATCTCTTCCCGAACCCCAGAGGAGCATGACACGCACTTGAGAATAGTCTTGGAGACCCTTCAGTAGAAACAACTCTATGCTAAATTCTCAAAGTGCGAGTTCTGGTTAGAGCA
The DNA here is from genome assembly GCF_018446385.1 of Zingiber officinale. Classification (NCBI taxonomy): domain Eukaryota; kingdom Viridiplantae; phylum Streptophyta; class Magnoliopsida; order Zingiberales; family Zingiberaceae; genus Zingiber; species Zingiber officinale. Next base: position 107,262,701 of record NC_055999.1, on the reverse strand, counting down.
GGTGGCATTTCTAGGTCACATTGTTAAAAGAAGGAGCTGTTGAGATAACTAAGCTGCCAAAAATGGAAGAGACCCAAGAATGCCGTGGATCAAGCTTCCTTGGTTTAGCTGGTTTGGCAGAGTTGTCTTGGAGAGCTCTTTCCTGAGCTACCTTCCTCGAGCAAAGGACAAGTTTAGAATGGTAGATAAGTTGCTGAGTTTTCAAGAACTCAAAGGAGACTGACCAATGCTCCTATACTGACTGCTCCAGAGGGTGACAAGAGTTTTGACATCTACAAGGATGCTTCCAAGATGGGCTTAGGAGCTGTACTCATGCAGGAAGGAAAAGTTATAGCTTATGCTTCAAGACAACTCAAAGACTATGAGAAGAACTACCCCACTCATGATCTAGAGCTGGCAGCTGTAGTCTTTGCACTGAAACTCTGGCGACACTACTTGTATGGAGTCCAGTGCAGAATCTTCACAGATCATCAGAGTCTTAAGTACTTCTTCACTCAGAAGGACTTAAACATGAGACAGTGCAGGTGATTAGAGTTGGTCAAAGATTATGACTGTGAAATCCTCTACCACCCAGGTAAAGCTAATAAAGTGGCAGATGCACTAAGCAGAAAGTCCAGTGCATCCTTGATGTCCTTATCATCATTAGCCCTGCCACTACAGAAGGAGTTGTCAGATTTCGGACTTGAAATTATTTATGGGCAACTTTCTGCATTGACCCTAGAGTCAACCCTGCTTGAGGATATACAGAAAAAGCAAAGTGAAGATCCAGATATCCAAAAGATCAAGCAAGGAATACAAGAAGAAGGAAATTCGAATTTCGAGTATCAGACAGGAATTCTTTATCGGAAATCGCTTTGTGTTCCCAATGATGAAGAGTCGAGAAAGAGAATTTTAGAAGAGGCCCATAGTACGCCATACTCTATGCATCCCGGTTCTACCAAGATGTACCAAGACGTGAAATAGAAATTCGTGGTCCGGACTCAAAAGAGATGTGGCTAAATATGTCAAGACTGACATGTCGAGAGTCAAAGGTAACACCGAGACCGGAGGAGTTCTACCTCTTCCTATACCAGAGTGGAAGTGGGAAGACATATCCATGGATTTCATAACAGTCTCCCAAGAACCACAAATGGATACGATGCGATATGGGTGATAGTGGACAGATTGACCAAGTCTGCTCATTTCCTAGCCATCAAGGTGTCACACTCTATAGAGCAGTTAGCACAGCTATACGTTAAAGAGGTGATCAGACTTCACGGAGTTCCCAAATCTATTATTTCTGATAGAGATGGGCGCTTCACCTCTCACTTTTGGGAGTGTGTACAGACTGCACTAGGCACCAAGCTCAAGTTCAGCACAGCCTTCCATCCTCAGACTGATGGACAGACAGAGCGAGTAAATCAGATCCTAGAAGATATGCTCAGGGCTTGTGCACTAGATTTTAAAGGCAGTTGGTGCAAGTATCTGTGCTTAGCTGAGTTTGCCTACAACAACAGCTACCAAGCCACCATCAGGATGGCACCATATGAGGCGTTGTATGGCAGAAAGTGCAGATCACCTATATGCTGGCAAGAAGCAGGTGAAAGAAAGGAAATGGAAGTGGAGCTGGGCATTCAGACAGAGCTGATAGAAGAAACCACTCAGGCTGTCCAGAAAATCAGACAGAGGATTGAGACTGCCCAGAGTAGACAGAAAAGCTATGCTGACACACGCCGTAGGCCACTGGAATTTCAAGTAGGAGATTCAGTTTTTCTCAAAGTTGCTCCTATGAAGGGGGTGATGAGATTTGGCAAGAAGGGCAAATTGAGTCCTCGCTATGTAGGACCTTACCTGATTACAGACAGGATTGGGAAGGTAGCTTACAAACTGGAGTTACCACAAGACATGTCAACAATACACAATGTGTTTCATGTCTCCATGTTAAAGAAGTGTCTCCAGGACCCTAGCCAAGTGATTGAGCCTCAGTCAGTGCAGATCCAAGAGGATCTTAGTTTTGAGAGTAGACCTACACAGATAGTGGACAGAGCAGTCAAGAGACTAAGAAGCAAAGAAGTACCACTAGTGAAGGTCGTCTGGCAGAACCAGAAGCACGAGGAAGTCACTTGGGAGCGGGAGGACAGTATGAGACAGAAGTATCCAGAGCTATTCTAAGTTCGAGGACGAACTTTTTATAAGGTATGAGGAATTGTAACGACCCAATTTTCCTTATTTTAAGTTCTAAAAGTTCATAAAATATTTGGAAATACTTTTAAAATATTCTAGAGATTTTTAGGAATTTTTAGAGTATTTTTATGTAATTTTTGGAGGTCGTTTAGTAGAGTTACAAAAAGAAAGAAGTTTTGATAAAAAAACGTTGAAGGGGAGACTCGAACCCAAGACCTTGACCCGAACCGAATCTCAGCTGAACCCAGCCCAACCAGCTGAGCTACAAGTTTTTTTGTTAACCTTATAAGGAAAGAATTAAGTTTATAGCATAGTTAAGCGATATTTTAGAAACCGAAAATAAACTTTGAAAATAAAAAGGTGCGCGGATAAGGATTCAAAGCCTAGACCCTTGGTTTGGTTGAGAGCCGACTAACCAACTGGACTGCGCGTGTTTTATTAACCTAGTATGGAGAGAAATAGATTTAAGCATAGTTGGAATCGAATTCAAACTAGGTTATAAAAAGAGGTTAAGTTAAGAGAGGAAAACCTAAAAAACTTTCTCTCGAAATTTCTCCTCTCCTCTCTCGCGACGGCGCCGACTCTCTCGGGCGAAACCGCAGCCAAGGCTAGGGTTTCCTCCTCTCGACGTCGGCGAGGCGTTTTCCGGCCGGTCTCCACGCGTGGGTGACCATTCCGGCAAGGGGAGCTCGGGAAACACAAGAAAAGGGAGAAATCGGAGCTCCACCGAAACCCTAGAGCGTTTCCTTCGGATTGTAAGTCCAAGAACCGGAGGTAAGTGCTTCTCACCTGCGGTAGGAGTAGCTCTCGGGTTTTATTTATGTTTTGTTGTAAGATGAACAACAGTAGCCTTTCATTCTAGTTTGTGGTTTCGGATTTGACCTTGATCTAGCAAATTGGTATAGTTTTTCTGGTTTAAATCTGTTGGTGTTTTTATTTAGTGCACGAACAGAAGTTTTGAAGGTTTTCCGTGACTACCACAGCATGCTAGTTAGATGTATTTATCTTACACTTCAAGCATGTTTAAGTAGATATAAATTACTTCAAGCCATTGTATGATTGAATGATTGTTAGGAGTCAAGAATAAGTTAGTTTTTACAAGCTTGAAATGTGGAAAACTCTTACTGCCATGAGCTGCTTAAAAGTTGTTCCTTATGACCATGTATTCTCCTTTTAGTGGCTAAGGAATTCTGTTGGAATCGGTTTGAATATATATCCGGTTACATTTCAGTGATATAGTAGTTCTTTCTTTAATTATTGTGGAGTTGTTTGAATATGTACTGGATAATATTTTATATCAGTGCCATGTAGTTAAATATCTCTTGTTTGCTGAATAAATGAGAGAAGTACAAGCAAAGCAATACTAAGATGCAATCTGATCCTAAGTTTCAGAAATTAGAATCAAGGCACACTAAGTGCTTAAATAGATGCCAAGGCATTTATTTAGAAGAAGTGATTAAAGAAGTATATAAAGAAAAGTATTTTACTTTTAAAGGGCATGTACCGGACACAAGGTCCAAGGGATGGGCTCCAAGTTGCCCCTAGACATAAGGTCTAGAAGTGTCTTAATGGTTTTGGGATTAGCTACCTCAATTCTCATTAAGAAAGGCGCGCAAAGTGGTACAATGCCGGGCCCAAGTAAAGTTGAATATTATTTTTAAAGTATAAAAGTATTAATTTGGAAACAAATAGAACAAGTTCCTTTATCCAAGTTGCAAATTCTAGCAAGTTAAATGGTTGTTTCCTTTAGAGATGCATGATGTAGTTCTATATTGCTATTTTCATGTTGAGCATGTACTCTCTGTTTTCTTTAATGTTTATGCATTCCTTATCGGATTTTGTGAGTAGAAAGCACTTACTAAGCTTTTAGCTTATAGATGCTACTTTTCCTCCTACTGCAGATATGGATAAAAATAAAGGAAAGGCTAAAATGGCATAGAAGAAGGCGACAAGGAGACACTGGTGATGTGTGTGTGGATGGCGGAGAAGGAAGATTTGGGGACCTTGCTTTTAAATTTCTGCAAGTTAAATTATTTAGGTTTCTTCTTAAATAACTAGGAGAATTAATAAAAAATTCAGATTCTTTATGCTCTCCCTGTTTTACTGTTTTGAAGTTGGTCAAATACTTTTGTTTTGTTGAGTTCTGGAACCATTCGGATGATTAAATGCATAGATGATGCTTGGTAAAATGCTTGGTTTTAAAATGCTCAGAAGTTCTCCTTATGCATGCTGGAAATTTTCACCTGCTGTGAGTTTTCTGCCGTGGAGAAATTTAATCTGTAGAGATCTATATTTTTTAGCCTGATTACATTGCTGGACTTATTCAGATCGTTAAATGCTTTTGCTGATTACCCCTTTATACTCTGCTGGAAATGTAATCTACCATGAGGTTCGGTTTTGGATTGCATTGGTTAAACCTGGAAAAAAAAATGCCTCTGCCGAAATACTTATCTGCCTTTGGGATTCCTGTTGCATGCTGGAATTTGTTTCTGGGTTGCTGTAGTGAGGATATAAGATTAGTAATGCTATGTGCGTATTAGTATTTGACCACTTGTAGTATGCTGCCTTATGTGCTGCCAGTATTGATGCATGCTGTAGAGTATTAACATTTAAAGGTTTAAATCTGCTATGAAGTTTATTCTTGTTGAATGGAAATCTGCCTTTATTAATGAATCTGCTATTAAGTATTTAACAGAAGTAACAAGCAAGTTTCATTGCCTACATGCTACACTTGATTATGTTACACCTTTTTGCATGTTTAATTAGTAAGAAAAAAAAAATTTAAATGACAGCAGTTTAAAGTTCTAATAGACATGTGAATTTCTTGATATATAAATGGGTAAAAGCATCTCTAGTGTTAATAGTGAGTAGCATTAGTTATGTGAAGATAGTAGAATCGGTAGCGGTCACCCTCAGAGAAGTAGTAAGGAGGGTGGTTGTTACACATTAGATGTGTCATGTCTAATGCTCGTGACCATGAACTCTGAGCTTCAGAAGCAATATGAGTTGATGGGTGCTTATGATATGGTTGAACATCTTCGTCAACTATATCAAGGACAAGCGAGGCATGAGAGGTTCGAGATCTCTAAGGCACTGTTTCAGTGCAAGATGCAAGACGGGACTCCCGTAGGCCCATATGTACTCAAGATGATTGGGTACATAGAAAACCTACAGAGGTTGGGATTCCCACTTGGCCAAGAGCTGACCACTGACCTGATCTTGCAATCCTTGCCAGATAGCTATAGTCAATTTGTTCTAAATTACAACATGAACAAAATTGACAAGCCATTGCCCGAGCTGCTTAGCATGTTAAGAACTGCTGAGCTCAACCTTAAGAAGGTTAAGCCTAACTCTATTCTGATGGTTCAGAAACACAAGGGCAAGGGCAAGCCCAAAGGTAAGAGAAAGTCCCAAGCCAAGGGTAAAGGCAAGGCACTGAAACCCAAAGGAGGGGTTGCCAAGGATGCTACCTGCTTCCACTGTGGTTAGACCGGGCACTGGAAGAGGAACTACAAAATGTACCTGGAAGATCTTAAGAAGAAGAGAAGTGAGACTTCCACTTCAGGTATATATGTTATAGAAGTCAATCTATCTATTTCTTCATCATGGGTATTAGATACTGGATGTGCTTCTCACATTTGTACTAATGTGCAGACGCTGAGAAATAGCAGAGCATTGACGAAGGGTGAGGTGGACCTACACGTAGGCAATGGAGCAAGGTTTGTTGCTGTTGCTGTAAGAACTTATTCTCTATCTCTGCCCTCTGGGCTTGTACTAGAATTGAATGATTGTTGTTATGTGCCTGCTCTGACTAAGAACATTATATCAGTTTCTTGTTTAGACAAGAAAGACTTTTCATTTATAATAAAGAACAAATGTTGTTCAGTTTATTTAAATGATATGTTCTATTGTAGTGCACCTCTGATGAACGGACTCTATATTCTAGACATTGAGAACCCTATCTATAACATAAGTACCAAGAGGTTCAAGTCAAATGACATGAACCAAACCTATATCTGGCACTGTCACTTAGGTCATATAAATGACAAACGCTTATCCCAGCTCCATAAAGATGGTTTGCTGGAGTCATTTGATTTTGAATCTTATGAGACATGCGAGTCATGCCTATTGGGCAAGATGACCAAGACTCCCTTTAGTGGACACAGTAAGAGAGCGACTGACTTGTTAGGACTTATACATAGTGATGTATGTGGCCCTTTCAATGTCGCTGCCAGGGGTGATTATACATAGGTACTTCATTACATTTACTGATGACTTCAGTAGATATAGTTATGTGTATATGATGATACATAAGTCAGAATCCTTTGAAAAGTTCAAAGAATTCAAGAATGAAGTACAAAACCAGCTTGGCAAGAGTATTAAAATACTTCGATCAGATCGAGGTGGAGAATACCTTAGCCATGAGTTTCGTGACTATCTAGCTGAGTGTGAGATTCTATCCCAACTCACTCCTCCTGGAACACCACAGTGGAATGGTGTATCCGAAAGGAGGAATCGTACCCTATTAGATATGGTACGGTCTATGATGAGTCACACAGATCTTCCTACATCTCTTTGGGGCTATGCTCTAGACACAGCAACCTTCATACTCAACCGAGTTCCATCCAAGGTTGTAATAAAGACACTATATAGGATATGGACTGGGAGAGATGCCCAGGTGTCTTTTATGAGGATTTGGGGTTGTGAATCTTACGTTCGACGTCAAGTCTCGGACAAATTGGGACCCAAATCCGATAAGTGCTATTTTATTGGATATCCTAAGGAAACGAATGGATATTACTTCTACATTCCCAGTCAACACAAGATAGTTGTGGCTGAGACTAGGTATTTCTAGAAAGGGATTTTGTTTCTAGAAAGACTAGTGGGAGTACGTTCGATCTTGAAGAAGTTCGAGATGTGGACCATAGCACTGAAGCCTCGATGGAAGTTGAACTGGAAATACAAAGTGTTGTGGATGATGTTGTTCCACAAGGAGTTAAGGAACCACAACCAGTTCAGATAGACCTACCTCTTCGTAGGTCTGATAGGGTACGTCATTAGCCTGAGAGATACTCATTTCTCTTGTCTGACCATGATGACGTTGTGCTCATTGAGGATGAGCCTACCTCCTATCAGGAAGCTGTGATGAGACCAGATTCCGAGAAATGGCTAGAGGTCATGAGATCCGAGATGAAATCCATGTACACTAACCAAGTATGGACTTTGGTTGATCCACCTGAAGGGGTCAAACCCATTGGGTGTAAGTGGGTCTTTAAGAGAAAGACTGACATGGATGAACTTATTTATAAGGGTCGCTTGGTAGCTAAAGGTTTCAAGCAAATTCATGGTATTGACTATGATGAAACCTTTTCTCCAGTAGCGATGTTTAAGTCCATTCGGATCATGCTTGCTATTACACCGTACCATGATTATGAGATCAGGCAGATGGATGTCAAAACCGTGTTTCTGAATGGAAATCTGCTCGAGGATGTGTACATGACACAACCAGAGGGTTTTGTAGATCCACAGCATACTGGCAGAGTATGCAAGCTGCATAGGTCCATTTATGGACTAAAGCAAGCTTCTCGGAGCTGAAATATTCGATTCGATGATGCGATCAAACAGTTTGGTTTCATCAAGAATGAAGATGAACCTTGTGTCTACAAGAAGGTTGTAGGGAACACAGTTGTCTTCCTTTATATTGTATGTCGATGACATACTACTCATTGGGAAGGATATCCCTTTGCTGCAGTCTGTTAAGACTTGGCTAGGGACTTGTTTCTCAATGAAGGACTTAGGTGAAGCATCCCGCATTCTAGGCATACAGATCTATAGAGATAGATCTACGAGATTGCTTGGCCTAAGTCAGAGTGCATACATTGACAAGGTATTACTTCGGTTTGCCATGCAGAACTCCAAGAAGGGATTTCTGCCGATATCACATGGTGTGAGTCTTTCGAAGACTCAAAGTCCTTCTAGAGAGGAGAGAGACCGCATGGATCAGATCCCTTATGCTTCGGCCATAGGATCTATCATGTACGCCATGCTATGTACTCGTCCTGATGTCTTGTATGCTTTGAGCATGATGAGCAGATACCAGTCAGATCCAGGTGAAAGTCACTAGATAGCGGTCAAGAATATTCTTAAGTACTTGAGAAGGACTAAAGAATATTTCTTGATATATGGAGGCGATGACGAGCTAGCTTCCAAACTAATTAGGATAATTATCGATCGCAGTCTAGGTTCGTGTTTTGCATAAATGGTGGTGCTGTGAGCTGGAAGAATTCGAAGCAGGACATAGTTGCTGATTCTACAACAGAGGCTGAGTATATTGCTGCATCAGAAGCAGCAAAGGAGGCAGTTTGGATCCGCAAGTTCATTACTGAGCTTTGGGTGGTTCCTAGCATAGCTAATCCCATAGAGCTCTATTGTGACAACAATGGAGCAATAGCACAAGCTAAGGAACCTCGCTTATACCAGCGGACCAAACAAATACTATGGCGCTTTCATCTCATTCAAGAGATCATCGATAGAGGAGATGTGAAGATTTACAGAGTACCCACTGAGGCTAACATCGCAGATCCCTTGACCAAGGCTTTGGCACAGAGAAAGCATGATGGTCACACTAAGTCATTGGGCCTTAGAGCCTATACTGATTGGCACTAGTGCAAGTGGGAGATTGTTAGTTAGAGCCCTAGAACCAATCATTTGATGATTATTGTATGGACTCATTGTATCATATTCTTATGTATATATAAAGGCATTTGTTTATGGTTATTATGCTTACTTGTATTGGTGCCAAATAACTAAGTATAATAGCGTCCTTGAGTAGAAGGTTCTTACCTATATCAATCGATTGGTTGAATCGATAGTGAGATGATATAGGGAGCACTACTCTTAATCATTCCTAGTCAAATATTAACATTCAGGGACAATGTTAATGCGATGAGACTAGCATGTAGGTCAACTCGATGACTTGATCTCACAAGTTATGGATATAGAGATATCAAGTTGACACATGGGTATGCATTAGAGAATGTATACTGAATAACCCGCCATGAGAAAGTATCATGGATCGTTATATGAGTGTCATATACTTTCTCATGTGGCTATTAGTATGACTATTAGTCCTTGGACCTGAAGTCACCATGGTTCCCTACATAAGGAGTTACATACTTTGGCTTCGTCAAACGTCACCCGTAACTGAGTGGACTATAAAGATGATTACTGGGTATGTAACAAATTATGCGGAGGGATATGAGTGATGTAGATGAGATCTATCCCTCTTATATAACAGGAGTGACATCGTTATTCTTGATAGAGTGAGACCACTAAGTGCATGGTCATGCCCAAGTGAGTCAATATGAGATATTGAGCTCATTTGATTAGAGTGAGTCTACTTGGAGTTCAAGATTTAGATTGATCAGAGGATGACACCATCTATGCCTCAGATTTGATCAACCTAGATGTCTAGGATAGAAGGACATTGTCACATATTGTGAAGAGTCACAATTAGTAGTCACAAGGTGATGTTGGATCTCAACATTCTTGTAACTTGGGTAGTAATGATGTGTTGCTAGATACCGCTCATTACTTATGCTTCTAAATGGGTTTAGGAGCATTGTCGACGTTACAAGAACCTATAGGGTCACACATAAAGGGAAATTAGATGGAGATTAGGTTCATTTGATGAACCAAGAGGATTAGGTTCATGTGATGAACCAAATTGGATTAAGAGTAATCCAAAGTAAACTAATTGAGTTGGACTCAATTTGGTTCATGTGTTAAATGAGTCTAATTTGGACTTAGACTCATTGAGCCAATTTAATTCAATGAATATAGATTCATTAAATTAAAATTGACTTGACCCAATGGTTATATTTGATCAACCATAGGAGAGAAAAAGGTCAAGTTTGACTTGACTTAAGTAGGAAGATAAAGAGTCAAGTTTTGACTTGACTTTGACTTGACCAATGCCACATCATCAAGGCTTCTTCATTTGGTCAAGTTTGACTTGACCAAATGCCACCTCATGGAGGAGATCAAGAGACTTGACTCTTGATATTCCATGGGGGTTTAGAAGCATAAAGTGGCCGGCCACTTTGGTGGAGGTTACAAGAGTGAATTGATTTTTCATTCAAGGTTTCTTCTTCCTCTCTACTTTTCTTCTCTCCCTCTCCTCCACCATTGCTGATCCTCTAAGGTTGCTAGCACATCTTTAGAGGTTCTCTCCATCGATTTGTTCATGTGGATACACATAGAGAGTTGTACACTTGACAACCTTGAGATCTGACGAACCTTGGACGAGCGAGATTTGCGAAGGGCTTCACATCAAGGGCAATCTATTTTTTTTGTAGATCTAGTGTAGATCTAGGTTAGAGAAACTCGTACACGTAGAAAATTTTGTTTTTATAACTTCACACGGATCCGGTGGCATGGGATTCGGGGTTTCCGCAACGCAAAAAATGGTTTTTGCGGCCCGAAAAACCCAACAAGGGAGTCTACATGTACATTCCTATGCTACCCGGGTAGGGATCTACCATTCGGTGATCCCTATTCCCATATCACATTAGACACCATCTATATGCATTTTTTGAGGAGGAGAGACCATTTGGCCTGACTGAGTTCAAGTTGTTGGATCAAGAAGCGCTAGAGGGGGGGTGAATAGCGCTCGTGGCTATTTCGTTCGATTAGCGGAATCGTAAAACTATCGGAGTTGTAAAACACGCAGCGGAATAGATAAAAGAAACAACACAAAGACACAGGTCGATTTTACTTCGTTCGGAGCCTAACGCGACTCCTACTCGAAGGCCCGCGATCCTTGATCGCTTTCCGTGGGCAACAACTATAAGCTCGTTAAAAGATTACAATTATGAGTACAAAAAGCTATAAGTATTATACCGACAACAAGAAATGCTAAATCTGAAGCTTCGGGTCGTCGGGCACTTGTAGCAGCACTTCGGAACGTCTTTTGGAGCAGCACGTTGATGAAAGATCACTTGGAATTCGTTGTTCTGAAGTGCTGGTCGAAACCCCCTTATAAAGGGTGTTCAAGGCGCCTTGAAGGCTGTTCAAGGCGCCTCCATGCTGCCTGGTCTTCCGCGTGGATCAAAACTGACCTGGTCGAATTTCATCCATTCAAGGCGCCTTATATCCCTCTCAAGGCGCCTTCCAAGGCGCCTTCTGACTTCTCCAAGGCGCCTCCAATGGTGCTTCGCAGCCAGCTCAGCCTTTGCACCCGAGGCACCTCCAAGCTCCATGGAGGCGCCTCGGACACTGTTCATCCGAGGCTTTAGGTTGCTCCTTTGCTCCTGCAAGAAGCGTTAGTCCCAAACACTATCCTGCAACACAAAGTTAGCACAATAAACATTATAAAAGAAGTATAGACAGTCTCCGGACTGTCCGAGTCTGACTTCGGATTTCCAACCGGAAACCCTAGGTCGACCCGACGCTTACTATTCCCTCTACGGGGAACGCGTCCTCACCTACTCCACTCAGGAGATTTACCTGTTGCCAGTCGATCCTCCAGATCGACTGGACTTTTGCTCAGCACTCGATACTTCCGGACTTTCTGCTGGACATCCGCTTCCCCGGCTAGTCCAGTCTTTCACCTGGTTCGCGACACCAGGACTTTTCACCTAGGGTTACCACCCCCTAGGACTTTTGCCTGAAGCCATCGACCTGCCAAGACTTTCCGCATAGGGTTACCACCCCCTATGACCTAGGTTTACCGCCCCCTAGGGTTTTCCCTTTGCCTAACCGCAGCTAGGACTTTCCTGAAATCCTCAAGTAGACTTGTTAGACTACAAAACATCTTAACTTTGAATTCTTTGTCGTTATCAAAACACGAGTTCGATCGTCGGATGCTTCCCGCACCAACAATCTCCCCTTTTTTGATTATGGCAACACAAATTCAAAGTTAAGTAAACAAACTAATAGATATACATTTTTAACACAGGCAAATCTGCTGAGTATAGATGAACAAGGTAACTAAAGCAAATTTGCCCTATATGCTCCCCCTTAACTTTGGCTCCCCCTTAACTTTTGCTCCCCCTTAATTTTTAACTTGAATTTTATGTTTACATTTTTGCTACTCTCCCCCTTTGCCATAACTCAAAAATGGACAATAATATGTGTTTGAATGAATTGTACATGATTTTTTTAACGTTAGCAATGTTCAACAGGGTTTGAAAGTTAAGGTTAATTGGATTAATATTTTAAGTTTTTTAGGACAAGATTATTCATTTAAGTTCAGTTGGTCCTGAAGTCCAAGCACAAGTCATGTTCACTAGATTGATATATTAGGTATCAGAGCCATAGAGAACAAAACATTCTTAACTAAAAAATCGAGTATCTTTTGCCAACTGTCTAACCTTTAGTTACTTGCTGATTGTCTACAGGATAATAGCTTTTACTAGGTTAGTCAAGTTAAGTTATTTTGGTCCAGATAGACTTGACTAGAGCTGGAGAACTTAACTTGATTAATGTTTATTGCATATTTAACGCCCAGACTCATATTGATGCACAGATATAAGCATTCTTGAGTCCAGGCTATACCCTATGCATCTCACGCCGTTCTATGTTCTTCAATCACATTCAAGGTAAACCTAGGTATTTGTGAGATTCTCTGGCTTAATTTTAGGGGAACATGATATCTAGGGGGAAAGCCTAGGCTAATTCCAGAAAATTTTAAGAGTCTAGCAAAATTGGAGTTTTGAAAACTGTTTTTCCTAGAATTTGAAAACACAATAATAAAAATAATAGTAATATATCTATTCTACCCAACACATTCCTATTTGCCTTCTAAGTCCACTGAACTCAAGTTCAGGTAAGGGTTTTGTAAAAATGTCAGCTAGGTTTGATTTGGACTCAACGTTGTTGAGTGCAATTTCACCTTTAGCTACATGATCCCTTACAAAGTGGTGTTTTACCTCTATGTGTTTGGTCCTAGAATGGTGTATAGGATTTTTGGTTAGATTAATTGAGCTGATATTATCAATAAAGATTTTAGTATTTTTATAGTCTAGTTGATAGTCTTTTAGTGTATGCATCATCCATAACAATTGAGATACACATTCTCCTAGAGCTAAAGCAACACATTGTTGTTTTCTGCTTGACCAACTTACTAGGCACTGACCTAGAATTTGGCAGCTACCACTTGTACTTTTCCTATCTAACTTGCACCCAGCATAGTCTGAATCAGAATAGCCATAAAGGTCAAAAGTGCAAGTTCTTGGATACCAAAGTCCTACATTTAGAGTTCCTTTAATATACCTCAGTATTCTTTAAACATATGTTAGGTGTGACTCTTTTGCACAGGATTGGTATCTTGCACACATACCTACTGCAAACAGTATGTCAGGTTGACTTGCAGTTAGATAAAGTAAACTCCCTATGGCACTCCTATAGTATTTTGGGTCTACAGGTTTTCCTTCAGGGTCAGAGTCAATGTTTATGTTGGTTGCCATTGGAGTATTTATAATTTTTGAATTTTCCATGCTGAATTTTTTGATTAACTCCTTAGCATACTTAGTTTGATAAATATAGATTCCATCTTTGGTTTGTTTTATTTGTAAGCCTAAGAAAAAGTTGAGTTCCCCAACCATGCTCATTTCAAATTCACTTTCCATTAACTTAATAAATTCTTTTAGAAATTTTGAGTTAGTTGAGCCAAAAATTATGTCGTCAACATAGATTTGGGCTATAAAGATGTCTGTTTCTACAGTTTTCACGAACAAGGTTGGATCGATTTAACCTTGGTTAAAGTCTTTGGATATTAGGTAATTAGATAATCTTTCATACCATACTCTAGGGGCTTGTTTTAATCCATATAATGCCTTTTTTAACTTAAATACATGGTTAGGATAGTTTATGTCTTCAAACCCTGGAGGTTGGCTTACGTAGACCTCTTCCTTGATAAAACCATTTAAGAAGGCTGACTTAACGTCCATTTGGTACAACTTGAACCCTTTATTTGCTGCATAGGCTAGTAACATCCTAATAGACTCGAGTCTAGCTACAGGAGCATAGGTTTCATCATAGTCTAAGCCTTCGACTTGACTAAACCCTTTGGCTACTAGCCTAGCTTTGTTTCTTATTATTTCACCGTGATCATCCAACTTGTTCCTAAAAACCCATTTGGTGTCTATTATTGATTTATCTATGGGTTTAGGTACGAGGTCCCAGACTTGGTTTCTCTCAAATTGTGCTAATTCTTCTTGCATTGCAATGATCCAGTCTGGGTCAGGAAGAGCTTTTTCTATAGTTTTAGGTTCAATTTTGGAAATGAGGGCAATCTGACTAAGGTTTCTATGGGATGACCTAGTTCTGACTCCTAGATTTGGGTCACCCAGAATCTGGTCAGGTGGGTGAGAAGTACTTATTCTAGTTGGTCTTGGCTGTGGTTCAAGTACTGGTTTTTCTGTCTCATTAAGATTAGGTTGGATTTCATCATCTTCTGTAGCTCTTGGATGAATGTCAGCATTGTTAGTTATATTAGGTAAATTGTTTTCTTCATCAAAATATTACATTAGTTGTTTCTTCAACTTTCAAGGTGTTTTGATTATATACTCTAAAGGCTCTACTGGTTGAGGAGTATCCTAAAAATATTCCTTGATTAGATTTGAGTGTAAATTTTCCTAGGTAGTCTTTAGTATTTAAAATGTGAACTTTACAACCAAATACTTTTAAATAGTTTAGGTTGGGAATTTTATGATAGTAGAGTTCATACGGTGTTTTGTTGTGATATTTGTTTATTAAAATTCTGTTTTGAATATAATTTGCCGTATTTATTGCTTCAGCCCAAAATTGGTGACTTAACTCATATTCGTTTAACATTGTCCTAGCGGCTTCTTGTAGTGTTCTATTTTTACGTTCTACTAGTCCATTTTGTTGGGGGGTTCTAGGACATGAAAATTCATGTTGGTATCCATTTATTTTACAAAATTTGGTAAACCTATGATTTTCAAATTCTCCCCCGTGATCACTTCTTATTCTTTTAATTTTAGTATCTTTTTCATTTTCCGTTAATTTGCAAAAGTTACTAAATATTTCATAGGTTTCATCTTTTGTTTTTAGGAATTTTACCCATGCATACCTGGAGTAGTCATCAATTATTACTAGGCAATATTGGTTCTTGCTTAGTGACTTGGCTCCATGTGAGTCAAATAGGTCAATATGAAGAAGTTCGAGTATTGTGTTGGTTCTTTCTAGATTGGTTGATTTGTGGATTGACTTGGTTTGTTTTCCTTTTTGACACGCATCACAGATTGAATTTTCAATGAATTTTAATTTGGGCAAACCTTTAACTAGACCATTGTGACTCATTTTTGAAATGAGTCTAGTGTGAGTGTGACCTAGCCTTCTGTGCCACAGTTGGGTTTCCTCTTGTTGTGTCAAGAGACACTTTATTGAGGATATTGATAAGTCAATCGTGTAGATGTTATTCTTCCTAAGTCCCTTAAGTCTAATTGCAGGGTTTTCTATGTTTTTAACTAAACATCCAGATCTGTCAAAATTGACTAGATATCCACTGTCACATAATTGACTTATACTTAGTAAATTAAAGTTAAAATTTTCAACTAATAAGACATTTCGAATAATGAAATCGGAACTAAGTTCAATATTACCTTTTCCGATTACTTTAAGTTTACCGTCGTTGCCGAATGCAACCGATCCTAACTTTTTGTACTTCAGTTTAGTAAACTTCAACTTATCTCCAGTCATATGTCTAGAGCATCCGCTATCCAACATCCATTGATCTAACTCCTACACATGAAGGAGTTTGAGTTGGATTTAAATGGATTTAAAGATGGCTTATTTGAAGTAGACTCCTTAGATTTTCTATTTTACTCAATATTTGAAGTAATTCAGTAAATACTTAAACCTATTTTGAAGTTTTGAATTGATATAATTAAAATTTGACAAGAATAATAACGTTAGTTAACTTTGGAATAATATTAAAGATGGTTTTAAATTTTGGAATTTGAGTTTAAAATAATTTTGAATTTAAGTTTTTTTTTTTAAAATAATTTTGAAATTTAAGTTTAAAATAAATTTTGAAATTTAAGTTTAAAATAATTTTGAAATTTAAGTTTTTGAAATAATTTTGAATTTAGGTTTTTAAAATAATTTTGAAATTTAAGTTTTTAAAATAATTTTGAAATTTAAGTTTAAAAATAATTTTGAAATTTAAGTTTAAAATAATTTTGAAAGTTAAGTTTTTAAAATAATTTTGAAATTTAAGTTTTTAAAATAATTTTAAAATTTAAGTTTAAAATAATTTTGAAATTTAAGTTTAAAATAATTTTGAAGTTTAAGTTTGAAATTAAGTTTTTGAAATTTAACTTTTTGAAATTTAAATTAATTATCAGTTTGGTTTTAATTACTTAGTCATTTCACCCGATCTAAATTCTCAATCAGGGAATCCTATAATTTTTGTGAGATGAATTGAGGTTCAATTTAAGGGTTTGGTTTAGTCTTGTGTTAGATTCAGGTTTAGCTTTGGGTTCAACAAGTAAGCATTCGTTGGATAAACTTCTGGGCTATGGTGAGTCACAAGGAGCTCATTAAAGTAACCATGCCTTCGAGGTTTTCCAAATAGTCCTATCCATTGAACTTAATGTTGGAGTGTATACTGAAAGCCTAAGCTTTGTAAACATTCATTATGAATAAAGAATCACATTTGGTCTAATTATCTACATTTATTTGTAGTTGTTCATTTAATTTATATTGTAGATAACATAGTATGTGGTGTCACATACAGAAGATGATGTTATCAGTACCTTATAAATTATAAACAGTAGCTCACGACCAGAATGGAAAGGAACAAACCATTAGAAGGTCGTAGTGTAATTAGGTATTAGTTTATCTTGACTATATAATTACACTAGTACACTCAGAGTGTATTGAGTAGGACCATTTGAGGTCGTTCCTTTTATACTGACTTTATAAAGGAACAAAGACCTCGGTTATTATGGAAGTGTGTGCTCTTAATCCTAATATAATAACAAGCACATATGTTTGATATTTATTTCTTTAATTTATCAATGGGTGAGATTTAGTTCGATGAATCAATAAACCCGATAAATTGAGAAATGGTATCACCCATGTGTGTTGTTGATTATAGAAGGAAACTGTGTCCTAGTGATACTAGGTTGATAATGTCCTCAAGAGGAGCTCATAAAGATTGTCATGTTAAACCCTGCACGTAGACTTAGTCCGACATGATAATAAGGTTGAGTGGTACTACTCTTGGACTTAGATATTAATTAAATGAGTTGTCGAACTCACTTAATTAGTGGACATTCGATATCTTAAACACGGAGACTAACACACTCATAATAAGAAGGAGCCAAAATGTAATTTGGGATTGGTGCGGTAGTTCAATGATAGTTCTCTAGTGGAATGAATTATCATTGATAAAATTAAGTTGTGTGTTCGGGCGAACATGGGATGCTTAATTTTATCGGAGACCAAAACCAATTCCTCCTCTCGGTCCCTATCGTAGCCTCTTATTTATAGAGTACTATACCCACATATACCCACCTTCTATACCCACCTAAAGGGGCCGGCCAAGCTAGCTTGGGAACCAAGCTAGGGCCGGCCTAAGCTTGGTGGTCGGCCCTAGCTTGAACCCAAGCTAGTAGGGCCGGCCATAATTAATTAAAAAGAAAATTTAATTTTAATGTTTATTATTATGTGGAAGATTTAATTTAAAAGAGAATTAAAATTAAAATATCTCTCTTGTAAAAGATTTACAAAAGATTAAAGAAAGAGATTAGATCTCTTTCCTTATTTGTAGATTGGAGAGATGTTTTATTTTCTCTTTAAAATTATTCACATGTTAATAAAATTAAAATTATAGATATTTCCTTTTATTAACCATGAAGAGATTTTTAAAGAGAAATTTTATTTTTTAAAATTTCCGAAAACAAATAAGGAATGTTTTAATTGTTGATTGAAACTTGTCCAATTTGCTTCCTCTTGATGTGGCCGGCCATTAGAGTTTATTTGGGAAATTTTATTTTATTTTTCTCAAATAAATTATGTCAAGGAAATTAAGGAAATTTTATTGTAAATAAATTTCCTAATTTGCCTAGGCCAAGGAATATAAAAGAAGGGGTAGGGGTGCCTTCATGAGATACAACCTCTATTGTTTTCTCTCCCTTTTTCCTTGGTGTGGCCATTACCTCTCCTCTCTTCCTCTTGTGGTGGCCGAATCTCTCGGAGTTCTTGGATACTACTTGGAGAAGAAGAAGAAGAAGGAGAGAAAGCTAGCATCTCTTGGAGCTTGGTTAGTATTTTGATTTT
This sequence comes from Zingiber officinale, assembly GCF_018446385.1. Lineage (NCBI taxonomy): Eukaryota > Viridiplantae > Streptophyta > Magnoliopsida > Zingiberales > Zingiberaceae > Zingiber > Zingiber officinale. The sequence goes on along the minus strand of NC_055999.1, from coordinate 107,244,227 downwards.
CTTCTTTGGTAAAGTTCTTCCTTTGTGGCCGAACCTTGCTTGGAGGAGAAGAAGGTGGTTGGTGGTTTCTCATCTTGGTAGATCGTTGCCCACACAACGTCCGAGGTTAGAAGAGGAATACGTAGAAGATCAAGAGGTTTTTCTACAAGGTATAACTAGTAATTTCTATTTCCGCATCATGCTAGTTATTTATGGAAATAATACCAAATACAAGAGGCTTACGTTCTAGTATTTCGAATATGTTTTTCGAAGTTGTGTTCTTTTGTTTCTTTCTTTTCCTTGTGATTTGATTGTTCTCTTTGGTTAACCTAAAGTTATTTTAGGAAATTAAATATTAGCTTTCTATTAAAGGTTTTGTCTAGTCGGTGGTGGTTGCTCCCATATCCAAGAAGGCCATGTGCCTCGCCACGTCAGTACTGGGAACCTTTTATGGAAATTAATATTTAATGGAATTAATAACTTAAGGAGACTTGGGTCGAACGTGTTAAGTTCCGCAGGAGATCCAAGTCAAAACCTAAAAGAACAAATAGATTAAGTTTTGGATCAAACGTGTTAAGTTCCGCAGGAGATCCAAAATTTAATTTAAAAGAACACATGGTAGCTAGGAAAAGGTTCAGATCTTTGTACAAAATTTTTGTACAGTGGAACCTATAGGCTTTCCGAGTAGCAACCAACACTTAATACTAAAACTTGGTCTAACTAGTTAGGATCCATTTAAGGGTAGCTTCGGTCAGTTCCACTTGGCCAAATGCACCAGGTCGAAGCCATATCTTCCTAGACATGCGATGCCCAAGCTTCCCTAACGTACTATCATCCAAAAACTTCACCAGTACTGTGGTTCAAGTTAAACTTATCCCATTTTAATCTAACCTTAATTACCCTGCCGGGTAATCTATTCTTGTTTTACCCATTCCGGGTAAATTATGTTCAGTTACCCTGTCGGGTAGTTCAGTTGGAGGTGCCAGCTAGTTTGGATCCTCCATCTACTTTTCATTTTTATAATTTCGACTTGTTGAATTTTGAATTTGTAATTTAATTTTGAATTTTTAATTTAATTTCGAATTTTGAATTTTGAATTTGTATTTTAATTTTGAATTTTTAATTTCGAATTTTGAATTTTGAATTTGTAATTTAATTTTGAATTTGTATTTTAATTTTGAATTTTAATTTCGAATTTTGAATTTTGAATTTTGAATTTGTAATTTAATTTTGAATTTCGAATTTTGAATTTTAAATTTGCATTTTAATTTTGAATTTTTAATTTAATTTCGAATTTTAAATTTTGAATTTTTAATTTAATTTCGAATTTTGAATTAAGATCGTTTTCATTTTAGCTTTCCCTGGATCACGGCCTCGATATGGTTTGTCGAGGTAGTATATTTGATCCTTCGGAACCCAGTATTGGCCAAGTCCAATTTGATTGATCAATTTGGACTTGGGGACCCATGCTTGGACTGATTTACTACTTTGTTTGTTTATTAAGGACAAATAAGATTTATATTTCTTTTTACTTTTATATCCTAGCCCAGTTCTATTGTAGACGGCTCTTTGTGTCCCAAGAATTAGGTCCAGATTCTTGGAGCCCAGAGAGAACTTTTCTAAAGTAATTTTTAAATCTTTTAACTGATTTTTCAGATTTGAATTTTCTTTCTCAAGTTGTTGTACTTGAGTTGAATCTTCAGTTTGAACTTGATTAGGTAAAGATTTTGAGTTAGTTACTCCTTTAAGAATGGTTACTTCTTTTAGAAGTGACTTAATTTTCAAATTTGATTTGGCTAATTTGCGAAGTAAATAATTGACTAAGTTATTAAGCCTAGGAATACTTACAGCAGAGTCTGGCCCTTCGGAAACGGATGCAGATCCGTGACTTTGCTCGGAGTCGGCTTCTGATTCGCTCTCGGATTCGATGATCTGGTCCCGGGCCATCAATGCGAGTAAACTCGTTTGGTCGAGTTCGTCGTCTTCGTCCTCCGAAGAAGATTCGTCCCAGGTTGCCTTTAGGGCCTTCTTTCTTCTTTGCTTCTCGGCTTCCTTTTGATTGGGGCAGTTGGCTTTTATATGCCCCTTCTGGTTGCACCCGTAGCAAGTGACTTCGAACTTTGCCTTTGAGTTCTGTTGAGCCTCCTTGGATTGAACTGTCTTCTTTAGATCTTTCTTGTTGAATCCCTTCTTCTTCTTGTAGAGCTTCTTCACGAGATTCACTAGTTCGTTGGTCAGTTCATCCTCTGAATCTTCTGAGTCGGGTTCATCTTCTGATTCTGATTCAATCTTTCGCCGTACTCTTGATTCCCTTGTGCGACTTGTACCTGCAACCAAAGCAATGCCCTTCTCGGATGGCTGTGCATTAGTTTGTTCATGGAGTTCAAATTCACTAAATAATTCGTCTAATTTTAAGGAAGACAAATCCTTAGAGACTTTGTAGGCATCTACCATTGATGCCCACAATGAGCTCCTAGGAAATGAGTTAAGAGCATACCTTATTATATCTCTGTTTTCTACCTTTTGCCCGATTCCATGAAGGGAGTTCAGAATATCTTGAATTCGAGCGTGTAAAGAACTTGCCGTCTCGCCTTCTTGCATTTTCAAATTGTATAATTTGTTAAGTAACAGATCACGCTTACTTACCTTGGTTTCCGAGGTGCCCTCGTGAAGTTCGATCAGTTTCTCCCATAGTTCCTTTGCGGAGGAGAATGGACCGGCTCTGTTGAGCTCTTCTTTGGTCAGACCGCACTGGATGGTGCAGGTGGGTTTGGCGTCGGCTTCCACTTTTTTGATAAATGCGGGCTCCCAGTTCTCACAGGATGTAGGCTTACCGTCTGTACCAGTTGGTAGTTGCAGTCCTATTTTGACGATCATCCAGGTGTCAAACTGGATCATTAGATATATCTCCATTCACCCCTTCTAATATTCGAAGTCTTCTCCGGAAAATAATGGGGGACGAACGGTGCTATATCCTTCTTGTTGGGCCATTTAGATCTATAAAAACAGAAACAACAAGATCTATTCCAAGACTAAGTCTTGGATTAGTAGTGCGGGAGGAAGGAAAAAAAATAACAGGCTCAAGTGGTATTGACCAACTTTGAGCAGAAAATTGATTCATAAAAAGAAATTAGAATATAGCTATGAGGCTAAATTCTAATCGACTCCGAATAAAACCACGAAAAAATTATCTCGAATAGTGGTTGCACTGATTCAAGACGACCCCGCTCTGATACCAATTGTTGGATCGAGAAGCGCTAGAGGGGGGGGTGAATAGCGCTCGTGGCTATTTCGTTCGATTAGCGGAATCGTAAAACTATCGGAGTTGTAAAACACGCAGCGGAATAGATAAAAGAAACAACACAAAGACACAGGTCGATTTTACTTCGTTCGGAGCCTAACGCGACTCCTACTCGAAGGCCCGCGATCCTTGATCGCTTTCCGTGGGCAACAACTATAAGCTCGTTAAAAGATTACAATTATGAGTACAAAAAGCTATAAGTATTATACCGACAACAAGAAATGCTAAATCTGAAGCTTCGGGTCGTCGGGCACTTGTAGCAGCACTTCGGAACGTCTTTTGGAGCAGCACGTTGATGAAAGATCACTTGGAATTCGTTGGAATGAAGTGCTGGTCGAAACCCCCTTACAAAGGGTGTTCAAGGCGCCTTGAAGGCTGTTCAAGGCGCCTCCATGCTGCCTGGTCTTCCGCGTGGATCAAAACTGACCTGGTCGAATTTCATCCATTCAAGGCGCCTTATATCCCTCTCAAGGCGCCTTCTGACTTCTCCAAGGCGCCTCCAATAGTGCTTCGCAGCCAGCTCAGCCTTTGCACCCGAGGCGCCTCCAAGCTCCATGGAGGCGCCTCGGACACTGTTTATCCGAGGCTTTAGGTTGCTCCTTTGCTCCTGCAAGATGCGTTAGTCCCAAACACTATCCTGCAACACAAAGTTAGCACAATAAACATTATAAAAGAAGTATAGATAGTCTCCGGACTGTCCGAGTCTGACTTCGGGTTTCCAACCGGAAACCCTAGGTCGACCCGACGCCTACTATTCCCTCTACGGGGAACGCGTCCTCACCTACTCCACTCAGGAGATTTACCTGTTGCCAGTCGATCCTCCAGATCGACTGGACTTTGGCTCAGCACTCGATGCTTCCGGACTTTCTGCTGGACATCCGCTTCCCCGGCTAGTCCAGTCTTTCACCTGGTTCGTGACACCAGGACTTTTCACCTAGGGTTACCACCCCCTAGGACTTTTGCCTGAAGTCATCGACCTGCCAAGACTTTCCGCATAGGGTTACCACCCCCTATGACCTAGGGTTACCGCCCCCTAGGGTTTTTCCTTTGCCTAACCGTAGCTAGGACTTTCCTGAAATCCTCAAGTAGACTTGTTAGACTACAAAACATCTTAACTTTGAATTCTTTGCCGTTATCAAAACACGAGTTTGATCGTCGGATGCTTCCCGCACCAACACAAGTCAACTCTTTTTAGGGTTCAGGACTATGTTATGTACAGAGTCCTGACAGCATGCATCTTATCAATCACATCTCGGGACGTCACGAAGATGCGATCCTCTCACTCATTCTTTCTGTACGCCCTGAGTCAGCCTCTAGATATAGATATTGCACTGCATATGTTCCACAACATCATACATGCATCTAGTACAGTCACATCAGGAGTAGTCCACATGCCCTACTGCCACATCTTGACTCAGATCATTTCCTCCCTTAGGATAGACACGACCGTAGGGACACTTATCCCCCTTACACTATACGACGAGTTAGGACAGCGTAGTCTTCGGTTAGCCAGTATAGAGGTCACCGTTGAGGGGATTCTAGCCTGGAAGGGTCGGCCACAGCCAGCCGTTGCTCCTATTGCTCCAGAGGCCGAGGATGCACCGAGCGAGGGAGAGGAGTGGCTTGACTTCATAGCCGAGGAGTTTTTCACAGATCCATTACATTCCACCTCTACAGGGCCTTCCACATCAGCCGGACCTTAGATTTCGGCACCACTTTCCGTCGAGGACAGACTCACTTGGCTCGAGATTCAGTCCATTCAGACGCGATGGACTATTCTAGATAGATATCGCTTCCTCCGATCCCTACAATCCGAGATAGCTGCAGGATTCGCTTCTCAAAGATTGAGACTTGAAGGGTTTGGGTCACTTATTTGTACTGTGCACTAGAGACTTATGTTTAAGCCATACTTAATGTATTTCTATGTTCATGCTTACTAATGAAACTTTTGGATAGAGTTAGGAAAGTGCATTAGGGATTATGAGGCATTATAGAGCTCATGAATTTAGATTGTGGCATTTTTCTTGAGGACAAGAAAAGGTTTAAGTCTGGGGGTGTGATGTGCGTAGATTGTATACACTTGTTTAGCATATTTTGTTGCACATTACTATAGTTTACGTATGCTTTATCTATGCATTTCCATACTCCTTGTTTGCTTTTAGCATATTTACTCTTCTTTGTTCGGAGATATGCTCTTGTGTGTTTTCCTATCTACAGGAGTCGAATTTGGAAAATAAATGAACAAACGGAGGAAAATGACAGCAGCCATGAGTGCCACACAGCCATGCCAAAGGAAATGGCCTTGGTCGTGTGGAGCCGACAGGGCTGTGTAGCTTCAGCAGAGGAGGAGAACGACATGGTCGTGTGAGAGCCACACGACTGTGTCACTTTTGAATCAAACCAGAACACGACCATGTAGATTTACACGATCGTGCAACCTTTCCAGAGGCCAGGCATGACATGGCCATGTGTGCCACACGGTCGTGTGACACTTCCAGAGACAGAAACTAGCTAGGTCGTGTGGATCTGCATGGTCGTGCAAGCTAGCCAAGACAAGACATGGCACGGCCGTGTGAGAGTCACATGGTCATGTGACCCTAGCCGAGAAGGAAGTAGGCAAGGCTATGTGAGATTCACACGGCCGTGCCACGGGCCGTGTGGCGCCCAAACACCCTCTTCTATATAAAGGACTTTCTCCTCTTTGAAAGGGGGGGGGGCTCTCCCTTTGGGGAGATCCAATTCTTGAGGCTTTCTTCCACATCTTGCCGGCGATCAAGAGACGTTTCCATCCAAGATTCAACTCCGGTAGCAAGGATTGATTCCGAAGATCACTCGTCGTCTTTAGATAAGCATTTCTTTTCTATCTATTACAGTGTATACTAAAAGCCTAGTTTTTGTAAACATTTGTTTTGAATTAAAGAATCACATTGGTCAAAATGTCTATATTTATATGCTAAATGTAGTTATTCAATTAATTTATATTGTAGATAACATTGTGTGTGGTGTCACGCACAGAAGGTTATGTTATCGGTTCTTTATAAATTATAAACAGTAGCTCATGACTAAGATGAAAAGGAACAAACCATTGACATAGTCATAGTGTAATTAGGTATTAGTTTATCTTGACTAATAAATTACACTAGTACACTCTAAGGGTGCGTTTGGTTCAAGTCATCATCTATAACCTTGGTTATGTGATTACCAGGTAATCATATAACCAAGGTTATGGGGAATACAACATAACTTATTAGGTGTTTGGTTCAACTGAGATTATGCAATTACTTAGTTTTACATTTACTAATTTACCCTTTAACTTTTTGAATTAATTTAATTGAATGAAAACCTTTTTATCTCTTCTCTCCAGTGACTTCTCTTCTTCCCTGCCGTTGTTTCCGAACTCCAATCGCCAGAGCCTTGACCTATGAGGAAGCGCTAAACCAGACCTTCAGCAGCTTCTCCCTCTTCTCGGACTTCGATCTCAGCGGGCTCCTCGACGGGATCGTGAGCTTCGTCATCGACAACCCTCTCGTCGTCGGCGACGCTGGGTTGCCACTATTTGTCCTCCCGTGGATGTAGGAGATCCATCAATGATGACGAGAACATCCCCGTCGCCATACCCGTTGAGGCCTACGACATCGTCATCAACACCCTTCCTCCGGGCTCCGTTTCTGACCTCAAAGACATCGCTCGGCAGATGGTGGCAGCCGGATTCGGCCGCGAGTGCGTGGAGACCTATGCTAGCTTCCGCCGTGCCTTCGTGGAGGAGTCGATCGCTCGCCTTGGCCTCCTCCCGCCCCCCGAAGGAGGATACCTTACCGTCCCGTGGGAGGAGATGGAGGACGAGATCCCCCGCTGGGTGGAGGCGGCGTGGATGGTCTTCCTTATCTTGATCCCCAGCGAGCAACGCCTCTGTGGTCGCGTGTTCGCTTCCGTGCCCCCTTTCTACGCCGATCTTGCGTTCTACGTTTCCTGTGCTCCCGCTGCCGCCGAGATTGTCTCCTTCGCCGCGGCGACCACAGCCCGGAGTGCCTCTTCGGCCAACTCAACTTGTACGAGACTGTCCGCAGCCTCCTACCCGAGCTCGACCCCCTGCTCTCCGACTGTTACTCGCCGAGCTCCTCGGTGAGGTCGTCGCGGTGCACAAAGCACTCGGCGCGTCGATAAGACGGATCTTCTTGTCCTCTCGTGGATGTAGGAGGCCCGCCTATTTGTGGTGGGTGGGTATTTTTGGAAAAAAATAATATGATAACCCCGGAATCGTAGAAAACCTTAGGCTTTCAAGGTTTTTTGATTCCTGGTTGTAATCCCAAATTGCTGACGTGGCGGGAATCACTCATTACCAAGAATCACACATTACCTAAACCAAATAAGGTTTTTATTGATAACCTACCAAGATTATCAGTGATAACCTTGAACCAAACGTGCCCTAAGTGTATTGAGTGATGTGCGTAGATTGTATACACTTGTTTAGCATGTTTTGACGTACATTCACATACTTTGTACATGTTTTATCTATGCACTTTCGTACTTCCAGCTTTCCTTTTGAGCATATTTATTCTTTTTGTTTGGAGATCTGCTTTGGTGCATTTTGTGTACACAGGAGTCGAATTTGGAGAAGATTTTGACACTTGAACAAGGAGGAAAGGCACAAGCCCTGTGAGCCACACGACCCTGCCATGGGGGATTGCCCAGGCCATGTGGAGTTCCTTGGCCATGTGGATGTAGCAGAGGTGGAAGTTGCCATGGCCATGTGAACCTCACACGGCCGTGTAAAGATTTGAAATCAAATGGAGCCCTGGTCGTGTACACCACACAGCCATGTGAGATTTCCAGAGACCAGGAAGGCACTGGTCGTGTACATCACACGTCGTGCAGGACTTCCAGTGAGCAAAAGGGCCCTGTCCGTGTACACCACACGGCCGTGCTAGGTTTTCAGAGCCAGAGGCAGTGCAGGCCATGTAGATCTACACGGCCGTGCAAGGGTAGCATTAGCAGAAGCAAGCCACGACCGTGTACCACACACGGCCGTGTAAGGTTGGTAGAGAAGGAAATGGCTCTGGCCGTGTGAACCTCACACGGCCGTGCCTCGAGGTCGTGTGGCGCCCGAACCCCACCTCTATATAAAGGTTTCTTCAAGATTTGAAGGGGGATCTTCTCCCTTTTGGGGGGAAGTTCAAGATTCGGGCGTTCCTCCACCTTCTTGGAGGGATTCCGACGATTCTAAGGGCGAATCTTCAACTTTTCGACTCCGGGGAGCGAGGATTGGATCCGAAGACGGTCTTCATCGTAGAAAATCTTTTCTTCCCTATCTTTCTTGGATTTGGGGATCAAGATGTTTATCTTTTCTTCTTCTTTTGGATTATTTCTTTGTTCCATGGATTAGATCTCTTGTTCTAGGATGGAGGGGGTATTTGTAATGAATATTTGATGTAAACTCTTGTGGATTTGCCAAGATTCCTATTTCTATGATTTTTTCCTATTTTGTATCTATTCTTTCTTGTGTGGATTGTTGTGATTAGGGCTTAATTACCATGCTTGGTTGAATGTTTGAATATCTTGTGGATCTTGTATGGATTGCGTCTCATTCGATTTTCTGAGGGATGTTCGTGACAGGAACATGCCCGTGTAAGGACGTTTGAGAGGTAATCTTGTGAGAGAAATTAGATATTTCAAGAGGGTAGGATGGATTGGATGCATTAATCTTTATATCAAATGAGGTTGAAAAGTAGCGGTTTCTATGTTGATTTTCCGAGGGATGCACGTGACAGACAAACTCGTGTAAGGACAACATAGGGTTCATTCCTAATTGATCACATTTAGATATATTTTAGTCCTAGGCCGGTTGTCTATTGCAAGAGGGAACTGGCAACCTTCTACAAGCGGTGGACAATTAAGAAATAAGATTTGGTAGATCATTACATTGAATAACATTACAAAGAAACCGAAACTCCTAGAACATATCTTTATCATTGCCCTTATTCTTGTTTCTTATTCTTTCATTCTTTTGTTTACCTTTCATAGTTACACTTAGACTTTATAAATCAATTGATTGGTTGTTTAGCTAACTCGCTTTGAGACATCTTTAGTGCTTATTCCAGTCCCTATGGATTTGATATTTTTATTATTACTTGTGATATATCCGTACACTTGCGGAGGTCAATAAATTTTTGGCGCCGTTGCCGAGGACTGCGCTATAACATTAGGGATTATCAATTGAGTTAGACTAAATATAACTTTTCTTTTCTTTTCATTAGCATAATTGAAACTAATCTTTAGAATTCTGTTTTCATCATTTGCATATCTTTCTAATTCTTGACAATTCTTTTTGTTGCAATTTTAATTCTAATTCTAACTTTGCATTCTTGATTTCTAGCACTCTAATCTAACTTTTCTCTGTTTTCTCTTTTGATCTAGTTTCTTTCTTCTTTTCTTTTGTAAACATATCTTGCAATCTTTAGCATATGAATTATTCTAGACATTTTTCTTTTTTCCTTTTATCTTTTCTTTCTTGTTTTCATTATGCACTTTCTTTCTTGCAATTTAAATTCTGCATTTTCTTTCTTGCTTTTCATATTGCATTTTATTTCTTATCTTTGATTCTTCATTTATAATTTTTTCTTGAATATCCATGAGCACTAACATGTCAAGCAGGTCCATGAGAAATTTTTCTACACCCTTTTCTGCAAGATTTTTATCTCCCATTGTGCAACCTCAAATTGAAGCAGAAAGTTTCCAACTAGACCCAGAGTTAATTTTTATGATACAAGGTCACAAATTTGGAGGAGAAGTATCAGAAAGTCCTTATCTGCATCTTGAAACATTTTTAGAGATTTGTGATATGGTGAAATGTGAAGGAGTGTAAGCAGATGCAGTTCGATTGATGGCATTTCCTTTCAGTATCAAGGATAAAGCAAGGACTTGGTTATATTCTCTCCATCCTCAAAGCATCACAAGTTGAGAACAATTGGAGAAGCAATTTCTGAATCATTTTTTCTCTCCAAGCAGAACAGTGTATATGAGGAATTGCATAACAAATTTTGCTCAGGCATACGGAGAATCATTATTTGAAGCATGGGATAGATTTAAGAGTCTTCAAAGACAATGTCCTCATCATGGTTTTGAAAAATGGTTGATTTTATACATATTCTATGGGGGAATTTCTTTCTCGGACAAGAGTTTATTGGATTCATCAGCTGGAGGTTCTTTTATGGACAAAAGTGTAGATGAAGCATATATGTTAATTGATCAAGTGACATTGAACCTCCAAGAATGGTCGAATATAAGTTGGATGAAATCTCCCTCAAACATTCAAGGAGTGCAATCCATAAATGCTATAGAGCCTGTCAAATAAATTGTAACTCAACCATCTATTAGTTTTGAAAATCACAAGTCATAGAACGGGGAGTTCAAACATTTAGGGGCAAAGATTGAAAGTATTGTTTTAAATTAGTTTAAAGAAGATCCCCCTCCTTCGTAGACAAGTTCTAGTGAAAAGTGTGATGATGTTGGGTTGAGAATTGAAAAAAATCATGAAGAACTTCTGAAGAATGATATGTTTAGAATTGAGGAGAAGAACAATAGAAGACCACATGAACTCAGTTCCATTATTCCAGGAGGTTCCCAAATGCCACAAGTACCTTTCCTTCAACGATTGATCATACCAACACTAGATAAGCAAGTTGAATCTCCTCCACAAGCTAAAAGGGAATATGAGAAATTAGAAGTACCTTTCCCAAGACCTTCACTAAGGGTTCCTTTTCCACAAAGGTTAGTGGGGGTCAATGAGAACTATGACTTTAAAAAATTCTGTGACACTGGTAAGGTTGAGTGCAGAATTTTGAATTTGTATAAAGATAAAGACTCTTCAGATGAGGATTGTGAAGATAATGCAGTGGTAAATAAGTTTTCAGATCTATCTCCAAATTTTACAGGGTGTTGTAGTGACATTAAATTTTCAGATGATGAATGTGATGTGGTAGATCAATTTAAAACTGTAAGTGAAGTTATTGATCCTCCTATAGTTGATTCTCCTATTGAGGATATTGATGTGGCTTTGTTTTTTGATGTCTGTGTTGATGATGTTGATATGGAACAATGTGTAGGGAGCTGTGTTGTGGAAGCAGCATCTCAAGAATCACCTCCTTTGTCCACACAATCCTTAGATGTTGTAAGAGTTGCAAGGATTGAGCATGTTGTGGACCAATGTGTAGGGACTCATGTAGATATGGTTGAGTCTCAAGAATCACCATCTTTGATATCGCTAAAACCTGAGCCTAAGCCAAAACCATCATTTGATTCAGAGGAAATCACATCCACATGTTTAGAAATATCAAGTATTTCTCAACAAAGCAAGGTTAGTACTTCTTGTGATCTTTTGGAAAATTTTATAGACACTACAAGAAAAATGTCATTCAACAACACTCAAACGACAACGGTTTTATACCAAACTGTTGTCTTTTTGCCTTTTAACAATAGTTTTAACCAAAACCGTTGTCTTTTAACAATTTTTTTGGCCTACGACAACGGTTTTTAAAAACCGTTGTCTATTTATGTTTTTTTAAGACTACGACAACGGTTTTTAAATGCTACAACAACAGTTTTTAAAAACTGTTGTCTATGTGCGCTTTTTTTGGGATTACGACAACAGTTTTTAAAAGCCGTTGTCTTAAGTGATGTTGAATACTGGTATTTTTTTATCCTTCGCCGTTTTTTCCCCTTCGCCAATTTTTGCCCCGCTTTTTTTCTTTCCCTCTCCCCGAAAGTTTTTTGCCGCCGCATTCCACCCTTTTATCTTCTCAATCCGTCCCTCTTTTCTCTTTTCTCACAATCTCTCGTTCACCGGAGCCGCGTAGGAGCAGCAGCAGTCCACGAGTCCATTAAGGACGCCCTCGCCAGCAAGACCTCCGACATGAAATCCACTAACAGTAAGTGTCCTCTACTTCTTCCTCCTGCATCTTCTCGTCGAAAACCCTAGATACTCCTGCATCTTCTCGCCGTCTACGGTACTCTGGGCTCGCCCTCTTCACATTCCTCTATATAAAGCCCCTTCTATCGTCTTCTTGCTCCACACTCTTCTTCTTCGCCTCCGCGAAGGCTCCCCGTGCCACAAATCCTGGTCGTCGAACCCTAATCCTCCTCTTATCCCGTTTCTTTCCTGATTCTGCCAGACTCTTGGAGGAGCGAGACGTGATAATGGGAAAGAGAGTGGAGGAGCTCGATATCGATAATCTATTGGATGAGATTCCCCATCTTCGTCATCGTGGTGTCCTCGATAGACCCGACGGTGCCGATTTCCGCATCGCCGATGAGTTGCCGACGTCGGTCCTCCATGGGGATGGCGGTGGGTGTATCTGAGAGTGGAGAAGAGCTGTTGATTAGGGTTTGGGATTTTGTGTCGGCGCGAGCTCACGTGCGTATCAGTGAGAACTAAGAAATGGGCGTCTTCACCTTCGTGTGCCGCAGCTCCGGTAGTGAATGGAGTGCGAAACAGCTCGCCGGCGACCTCGAGGCATCGGCTGCTTCGACCTTTGATCTCCAGCGGCGGCTTGTCCATGCGGTGCTCGGCGTTGACTCTTCGGGCGGCGTCCAGTCATCCTTCTCATTGGTCTCTCCGTCGTCGGGCGTCTTCCAGGTGAGATATCTAAAGGAGCTTTACTTTTTGATCTTGCTGTTGGCTTACCCCTATCATCGATCCAATCAAATTGTGCTTGTTTTCAATGTTCGATTTTCGTTGTTTTTTTAATGTATTCTGATAAGATTTAGATGGGTTCTTTTCATAAAGTTAGAGATTTGGAATCAAAAGTACGATGCGTTGAACTCTAAGAATCATCCAGTAAAAGTTGAAAGCATAACTTGTCTTTTTATTGGCATTAATTGGAAAAAATTGTATATTTAAAAGAAGCAGAAGCGATTCAGAAATCCAACTTGTTGGGAGATTTTACCTGCTTGGTTCTTTTGCATTCACTGCTAATAAATTGTACTGTTTTAATTTGGATGTCATGAATCTGTAACCTAACCTCAAATTCGTTTGATATATCTGTTATTGGCAGCTTTGGAATTTTAAGCACGGAGAAATGGAAACTTAGAATAATATCTGATTGATAATAAATACAAAAACAAATAACTGCTTAGTGGTTATAATGCATGCCATGAAAATAGGTTGGGTTGGTAAGAAGCAACATGTACAAAATGCTGATGTGGGTTATTTATGACAACTAAAACAAATGTTGCAGCTCAGAGTTGGCAATGGAGAGGACTTTATTCCATCAAGGGAGAGATGGAATTTTAACCAAAAGGTGTGTTTTTTTTCTTTCAATGAGTTTATTCTTTAAATTGTTAGGACCCTTGTATTGAAAAATCTGGATTGTGATTTCACTTGGAGGTCTGACTATTCTTTTCAAGTTAAACTTTTGAAAATTCTCCCTTTTGGCTATATGAACCGGGATCATATAATATAAGTCTCCCTTTTGCCTTGTCTTTTGCTTTTAAGAAAACAAATGATTCATCCAAGGGACCTATCTTAAATGCTTTTGAGATATACAAGTATATGGAGATAAATTATGGATCCCTAGACGGTAAGTAAAGAAATATCTTGTTAATTTGGTAATCTAGAGCAACACTGTTTTCTTTTAGAGTGTATCCTTTATACCTCTTTTCTCTTCAGCACTGACCATGGAAAGCTTTGTATCACATTACCCAAAAGAAGTTTGGGCACAAGAAGGTGGAGATCCATGCTTACCAGCTCCATGGTCATGGGTTCAATGTAATTCAGATCCGCAACCACAAATTGTTTCAATGTACTGAATGCTTCTCTAACTCTCATTGGTCTTTGTCATGTTTGCTTTGCTTTCCCATGCATGATTTCCAGTTTCTCTAGCTGACCTATGAATTGTTGCTAATGTACAAATTTTAGCTATCTTCTCGCCGCGTGAACTAATGAATAGATTCGTATAATGAACAGTAGACTATCAGGGAGAAATTTGACGGGGAATATACCTGCAGAGCTTGCTAGTTTAACTGGCCTAGTCGAATTGTAAGTTAGAATCTACTTCTGTTCCAAGTCAATTTATTTCATTCGGCACAACTGTTGATGGATTTAATGATTCCTTGTCACTGTGTCAAATTCAAATATTTCAGATGGCTTGATGGAAACGTGCTTTGTGGCCATATACCTGCTCTCGGTGCATGCTTAAGTCTTAGAAACATGTAATATATAAATATTGCTGGTTTATATATCAAACACTTAATCATTCGCTAGACTTTTTGAATTGTTTTTTTGCAGTCACCTTGAGAACAATAAGTTAACTGGTGATCTATCATTTTTGGATGGCCTATCAAATTTACAAGAACTGTATGTCCTTTCTTGCCATTATATTGTCATTTAACGAACATCAATGTTTGCCCAAATTTGTTCTCTTTTAACGTTTGGCTTTGTCTAGCACCAACTCCAGCATGAAGTAACTATTGAGCTTGCAGGTACGTGCAGAACAATATGCTGTCCGGAATAGTACCTGGTCATCTTCTTGGCAAAAATATAGTTTTCACGTGGGTATTTCTTATTAGATTGTGTTGAATATCTCTTTAAGTCCTACTTTCTAATGAAATTACAATTATCAAACTTGGGTATGCTATTTTGAGGCGTATCCCCAAGAAACTTAGACTATTTTCAAGAGAAGGTAGGTACGACTCAATACAACTGACTAACTTTTGTCTGAAACATGTATATGAATTAAAGATATTGTTTTTTCATTTGCAGATGATCTTCCACCTCCCCAACCATTCCAAGAGTTAAGTGCTTCTTTCGGAGGATTTGGCATTGAAACAGCACATAGATATTGGTTATCTGAAATCAACGATGCCACAGAAAACTTTGCTAAAAAAGTTGGTTCTGGGGGCTATGGGACAGTGTATTATGGAAAGTTGAAAAACGGAAAAGAAATTGCCGTCAAAGTTCAAACCAATGATTCTTGTCAGGGAAACAAACAGTTCTCAAGTGAGGTAGCCGTTTACATAGCTTTGGGTAAAAGGGTTACTCTTAATTGCTTAGATGATTGCTTAGCCAAACCAAAAAGATATGCTTAAGGTTCTTCATAAAGTGTGTTTATGGTAGCTTACTGAAGGATTGCACTAAGTTATTATTGCACCAGTTTGACCAATAAAATTTGTTCCAGGTTTCTCTACTTTCAAGAATACATCACAAAAATCTGGTTGAATTTCTCGGTTACTGCCAGCAAGAAGGCAAAAGCATTCTTGTATATGAGTTTATGCATAATGGAGCACTGAAAGAGCATCTTCATGGTAAGCATCATTCTGTTATGTTTCATATTTATCTAAGTTAAGAGTAATTAGTTGGTTCTGGGTATTCGCAGGCTCCTTGTCTCAGGAAAGTCCCATCAGTTGGATAAACAAACTTAACTCTTTGTATAAATCCTTTCACACTTGATACGCATATTGGTGTAATAAGCAAACTTAACTCTTTGTATAAACATGTCAAAGGTCCAGTAGCTCTTGACATATTACAACCTCTAATGTTGGTGATAAAAATATATACTGGAGACTAGCTAGACTTGTTGTTGAATTGGATTAAAATCATGTGATTTTTATTTTCACAGGAAGTAAAAGGGTGTTATATACTTAGCCAGTTTTGGTACTTTAATCACAGGAATTACACAAGTAGAGAAGATTTGATCCAACAAAACAATATACTTTGGCATATATATGTGTGATATATTGTTATGGGTACTATTTAGTTTTGTAAAGTTTGGTGATGTTTGGATGTTGATGTTTGGTACTTTAATGATGTTTGGATTGTAGGTTTTTGATCAATGATATTTTGTAGATATTAACTTGAACTGAAAGTGAGTTATGCAGTAATTTTAATTTGTGCCTAGAAAGAAGTATTGTTATCATATTCAATTGTGTACAATGTCTTTGTCATTATCATCTTTATGCCATTTACTCCTGGGAAATTACTTAACTTGCAATCATATGCTATTTACCTCAGGGAAAAGATAATGATCCCGTACCCAGAAAGGAGAAGAAAAGAGAAGCTAGGAGGGAGGAGAAACTAGAAAAGGCTGCAGTTATTGATATGGTGTTTAGAAGATGCACAGGCTGTTTAGAAGATGCACAGGTAGAGAAGACTTGATCCAACAAAATAAGATATTTTGGATTTTATATATATGTGTGATATATTGTTATGGGTACTATTTTGTTTTGTAAACTTTTGTGATGTTTGAATGTTGATGTTTTGTACTTTAATGATGTTTGGATGATGATGTTTGGTACTTTAATGAAATTTGCATTGTAAATATTGATTATGTTTGGATTGTAGGTTTTTTATCAATGAAATTTGTACTAGATGATTTGCACTGGATGAAATTTGCACTGGATGATGATGTTTTTTATAAATTGTTGAGTAGGAAAAGATTAATAAATTTTTTATTTATTGTCAACATGTTGTATATTGTACCCAAAGACATCAGTTTAAATAAGTCAAACTGTTGTCAATGGCGTTAAAAGACAATAGTGACAAACTGATGTTATTTAACATCGTTGCCTAAAAAGACAACGATTTTTAACCGTTGTCAAACCGATGTTATTGGCTAAAAAGACAACGCTTTTTAGCCGTTGTCGTAGACAGTTCAAAACTGTTGTTGAAGAGCCTAGGCATACGCTCAAAGACAACGGTGAAAAACCGTTGTCTTTGTAGGAAAAGACAACAGTTTTTCACCGTTGTTAAAATGTTGTCTTTGCCTACAAAGACAACGGTTAAAAACTGTTGTCGTTTGCCACCCCTTTTAACAACACAGCCTTTAACAACAGTTAAAAATGGCCTACGACAACGGTTAAAAACCGTTGTTGTATGTCTTTTTTCTTGTAGTGAGAGGTACCTATCATTGACTTTGTTGGATGTGATTCAGTTTTTATTTCTTATTCTGATTATCTTAATATGATTATGGCTCTATCTTATCTAATATGTTTGTGGGAGATTTGTACTTTCTTTGCATGTGCAGATTTCACTTGGCCTAATGATTGGAAGCTCAATTTGAACCGTCTTCGACCACCTAAAAAAACTTTTAAGAAGACGAAGATGGAGAGAGTTATACTTTACTTTGTAGCTCCATTGATGAAAGCTCTCTCCATAATAAGAACCCCTGGTAGGAGGGTTCTAAAATATCTTACCCCTCCAAGAGTGAGATTTAGATGAATCAAATGAGGTGGTCGAGCTAATGACCTTAAACAAGCGCTTCTTGGGAGGCAACCCAAGTTCATTTTCCTTATTTTCTTTTATGTCTTTAGTTCTAAGTTTATAATAAACATGTATCCTCTACTTAATTTTTCTTGTCTATCTTATTGTTGTAGAATTCAAAGTTGTGGAGGAATGTGAGTATTGGATGGAGGAGTATCTTTAAAAACATGAATGCCAACCATTTGGAGCTCATCACTTGGTAACTTCTCTTAAAATCTCCTCCACATTATTTTTAGTTTTCATTGGGACAATGAAAAGTTTAAGTCTGGGGGGATGCATTAGATGCATTTGAATTGCTTTGTTTGTTTTTTTGTTTTTGCTTATGTCTTGCATTTTGTTTTGATTTTCTATGGCATTCATCTTGAGAACATCAAACTTCATTTATATGCCTTCTTATCTTTCAGTGAAAATGTTAGCACGTTCATTATCTATATTCATGATGTTGTAAATGATGCTAGTAGTATGCTTAATGTACCTCTTTTTCTCTATCTTGGGTAGCATGATATAAGCTAAGTATCATATGGAGATGAGTTTTAGTCTTGGCTTGACCTTAAGGATCTTATTTTTACTACACCTATACTTGATGCTTGAATGGTTGATATCATTGAAATAGTCATGATTCATCTTGTTTGTTTAGTACTTGGTTTCCATGGTGATTTCTCAAACTTCATTTTGGTTACTGGATGTGGCTCAACTCATGTAAGCTCATTTGGAAAAATCAAAATATCCCAACATTTGTGCCAAAAATACATTTGTGAATAAGATTTGCACAATGCAAATACTTATGAAAAATAAAGTGTGAAAAAATAGGAAAAAAAGTGAATAAGGGATATAAAAAATAGTTGTCGTGAGTGGAATCTAGCTAGTCACCCCTTTGAGACCGAGTTAGGTTACTGGGGAAATGATTGCTTAGCTTCTCTTGAGATTGAGCACGCCTTTGAGACCTTAGGCTGATTGAGAAATATGAACCAAGTGTGTGACAAGTAAGTGTCTATCACTGGAAATATTAGGAATTCAAACTTGATGACGACTTGACTAGGACATAGATTGAAACTTGAAGAGTTTTGAGTTGTTTTTGCACTGTGCACAGGGTACTTATGCTTGAGCCAAACTGAATTTATTTTCATGATCATGCTTACTAATGAAACCTTTTGATAGAGCTAGGAGAATGCATTAGGGATATGAGAGCATTGTAGAACATATGAATTTAGATTGCAACATTTTGCTTGAGGACAAGCAAAGGTCTAAGTCTGGGGGTGTGATATGCGTAGATTGCATACACTTGTTTAGCATGTTTTGACGCACATTCACATACTTTGTACATGCTTTATCTATGCACTTTCGTACTTCCAACTTTCCTTTTGAGCATATTTACTCTTTTTGTTCGGAGATCTGCTTTGGTGCATTTTGTGTACACAAGAGTCGAATTTGGAGAAGATTTTGACACTTGAACAAGGAGGAAAGGCACAAGCCCTGTGAGCCACACGACCTTGCCAAGGGGGGTTGCCCAGGCCGTGTGGAGTTCCTTGGCCGTGTGGATGTAGCAGAGGTGGAAGTTGCCATGGTCATGTGAACCTCACACGACCGTGTAAAGATTTGAAGTCAAATGGAGCCTTGGCCGTGTACACCACACGACCATGTGAGATTTCCAGAGACCAGGAAGGCCCTGGCCGTGTACATCACACGGCTGTGCAGGACTTCCAGTGAGCAAAAGGGCCCTGGCCGTGTACACTACACGACCGTGCCAAGTTTTCAGAGCCAGAGGCAGTGCAGGCCGTGTAGATCTACACGACCGTGCAAGGGGAGCATTGGCAGAAGCAAGCCACGACCGTGTACCACACACGGCCGTGTAAGGTTGGCAGAGAAGGAAATAGCTCTGGCCGTGTGAACCTCACACGGTGGTGCCTCAGGGTCGTGTGGCGCCCGAACCCCACCTCTATATAAAGGTTTCTTCAAGATTTGAAGGGGGATCTTCTCCCTTTTGGGGGAATTCAAGATTTGGTCATTCCTCCACCTTCTTGGAGGGGTTTGGCGATTCTAAGGGTGGATCTTCAACGTTTCGACTCCGGAGAGCGAGGATTGGATCCGAAGATGGTCTTCATCGTAGATAAGCTTTTCTTCCCTATCTTTCTTGGATTTAGGGATCAAGATGTTTATCTTTTCTTCTTCTTTTGGATTCTTTCTTTGTTCCATGAATTAGATCTCTTGTTCTAGGATGGAGGGAGTATTTGTAATCAATATTTGATGTAAACTCTTGTGGATTTGCCAAGATTCCTATTTCTATGATTTTGCCCTGTTTTGTATCTATTCTTTCTTGTGTGGATTGTTGTGATTAGGGCTTAATTACCATATTTGGTTGAATGTTTGAATATCTTTTGGATCTTGTATGGATTGCGTCTCATTCGATTTTTCGAGGGACGTTCGTGATAGGAACATGCCCGTGTAAGGACGTTTGAGAGGTAATCTTGAGAGAGAAATTAGGTATTTCAAGAGGGTAGGATGGATTGGATGCATTAATCTTTATATCTAATGAGGTTGAAAAGTAGTGGTTTCTATGTTGATTTTCCGAGGGACGCATGTGACAAGCAAGCCCGTGTAAGGATAACATAGGGTTCATTCCTAATTAATCGCATATAGATATATTTTAGTCCTAGGTCGGTTGTCTATTACAAGAGGAAACCGGCAACCTTCTACAAGCGGTGGACAATTGAGAAATAAGATTTGGTAGATCATTACATTGAATAACATTACAAAGAAACCGAAACTCCTAGAACATACCTTTATCATTGCCATTATTCTTGTTTCTTATTCTTTCATTATTTTGTTTACCTTTCATAGTTACATTTAGACTTTGTAAATCAATTGATTGGTTGTTTAGCTAACTCACTTTGAGACATCTTTAGTGCTTATTCCAGTCCCTATGGATTCGATATCTTTTATTATTACTTGCGACATATCCGTACACTTGCGGAGGTCAACATTGAGCAGGACTATTTAAGGTAAGTTCTTTTTATACTGACTTAATAAAAGAACAAGACCTTAGTTATTATGGAAGTGTGTGCTCTTAATCCTAAAATAATAACAAGTACATATATTTAATATTTATTTCTTTGACTTATCAAAGGGTGAGATTTGGCTCGATAAATCAATAGGCCCGATAAGTTGGGAAATGATATTACTTATAGTGTGTGTTGTTGATTATAGAAGGAAACTGTGTCCTAGTAATCTAGGTTGATAATGTCCCCAAGAGGAGCTCATAAGGATTGTCATGTTAAATCCTGTAGGTGGACTTAGTCCGACATGACGATAAAGATGAGTGGTACTACTCTTGGATTGAGATATTAATTAAGTGAGTTGTCAGTAACTCATTTAATTAGTGGACATTCGACATCTTAAACATAGGGAGACTAACGCACTCATAATAAGAAGGAGCCCAAAATGTAATTTGGGATTGGTGTGGTAGTTCAATAATAATTCTTTAGTGGAATGAATTATTATTGATGAATTTTAGTTGGGTGTTCGGGGCGAACACGGGAAGCTTAATTTCATTGGGAGACCAAAACCAATTTCTCCTCTCGGTCCCTATCGTAGCCTCTTGTATATAGAGAATTATACCCACCACATACCCACTTCTTACCCACCTTATACCCATCCTAATGGGGTCGGCCAAGCAAGCTTGGAACCCAAGCTTAGGCTGGCCAAAGCAATTAGGATGAGTAAGATGGTGTGGCCGGCCCTAGCTTGAACCCAAGCTTGGTGTGGCCGGCCACATCATATTAAAAGGATTTTTTTATTTGTTTAAAATCTTTCCTTATGTGGAAGGAATGATTTAAAAGAAGAGTTTAAAAAATTAAATATTTCCTTTTATAGTTTTCTACAAAAGATTAGATATCTTTCCTTATTTGTAGATTGAAAGGAGATTTTAATTTTAGAGAAAACTTTCTTTTTTGGAAATCATCCACATGTTTTAATAAGAGAGATTTTAATTTATAAAATTTCCTTTTATAACCAACCATGAAGGGAAAAATTGTTAGAGAAATTTTTATTAAAATTTTCGAAAACAAATTAGGAAGTTTTAATTCTTGTGTTGTTAAAACTTTCCTTGTTTGGAGCTTTAAGGTGGCCGACCATATGATTTAAGAAAAGGAATTTGATTTTAATTAATTAAAATTTTCTTTTCATGACAAAGAAATTAAGGTTCTATTTAAATTTTCCTTATTTGCCAAGACCAAGGATTATAAAAGAGAGGGTAGGGGTGCCTTCATGGCTAATAACTTGTAACGACCCGCCTCCTACTGACTAGGCTGCGAGGTCGATCGCTACAGTTATGCTGTGCTAAATTACTATTGCGGAAAATCTGGATTTATTAAAATTTTACTAAACTGATTTCTGTAAACTGAACTTAATATTCTAGGTGTACCTAGGAGTTGTACACATGCTAGGGAAGATAATCTATGCCTCTCGGATGGCCTGCTAGCTGTAATCAGGCATTTCAATCGATCCATAGATCGATTGGCCTGTCGGATCGATCCCGTGATCGATCCAAATTGTTACCGCACGAAAACTCTCGGATCGGTCGGCACCGATCCATATGCTCCTCGCCTCAGATGCGGCTAGATCGGCTACCGACCGATCCAGAGCACACCGACGGCCGGAGATCCGATCTGGTTTCACCGATCGGTCGGCCGACCGATCGAGCCACGCCTGGATCCAATGGATCGGTCCGGTCGACCGATCCATAACAGAGGCCAACTCTCTGTTCACTGGATCGGTCACCGACCGATCCAACTCACTCTCGATCGGTCCAGACCGATCGAAGTTCGATTTCACCAAACTCGATTTCAAAACTCGATTTCGACTTGCCAAAATCTCACATATGAGTTATACACTACATGAGAAACACTCTAATGACATAAAACTAGTATTCTAAACTTAACATGATACATAGTTCACTGATTCATAGCATTACACAACTAAACGTGCATGGAAGTAAAAACACTGAAGAGTTCTACGGTTTAAACTTGCTAAGTCCCCTAAGAATCTTTTATTCCAATTCCTGCCACACACACCATCTCTGCATTGGCCTCCAGCTTCCTCTGCTAGTCCATTTTTCCCTTACCTTTATCTGCAGTATAAGGAAAATAGAATTTGTAAGCTTAAAGCTTAGTAAGAAACCAACTACCTCACTAAAACATGCAACGATGCAAACATGCTTTTAAGGAATGCTATTTGAAAACATGTACTGGCATGGCATACTATGGTTGCAAGCATAAACTGAAATAACTGAACATGAATACTAAACATGGCATGGCAACTAATCATATGAATCATTAAAGATAACTGAACTGAACATATAATAAGCTAAACTGTAGCTAAACTGATATTGAATTCCAACTCAACTAACATAACTAATTTGAGCTTTGAAAACTAATTCATAATAAATGAAAATACATAATCATGCTGTTTGGGCCCGGCAACTGTACTTACTGTGCGCGCATCCCTAACTAGACCCGGGTTTGTAAGTCCCGAATTTAGTAGGGTTAACTAGGTTATCTAAACCTAGGGACGACTGTGGGAGTCCAACCCAATGGATATCTGATCCAGTACAGTGCCACTGAAAATAAAATACTGAATATAACTAACTTTTTTAACTTGCTGTTTCTAGGTTATCTGAACCTAGAGCTAGGTTGTCTGAACCTAGAGGCGACTGTGGGAGCCCACCCATTGGACCGTGGTCCCATATAAGCTAAAATAAACTGATTTACTGATTTAAATGCTTCTAATGCATTTAACTGAGCTATTAAAATGCCTAATTTGCATTTTAACTTAACTAGCTATTTTATCGAACACCTAGTGTGCCCCAACTCTCCCCTCTATTAGGGAGACCACTTCTAGGCACCCGACAACGTCTAGGAACCCCCACTGAAGAGGGAATACGTGTCCGGCCCATCTAGAAGTACTCACTAAATCCCTAAATCTGCGAGGAGGATCAAATTCATCCTATGCGTCGATAAAAACTGCATATAGCTAAACTAGTGCGTATAAAACCAAACGGAGCTGCTTATACTGCAGGTGAGGGGTTTCTTACCTCGTATATGAAGTTTCTTACGATTCTAATCGCTGAAATTCCGGTGGAGGTGACCCCATCGACAAACTTCTCGCGTTTATGCGTTCCTCTCGCGAAGGAGTGCGTCCTCGTGCCGGAGTTGTCGCCGGAAGGTGTCCTTGGGGCCCTAGGGAGAGAACCCTAGGTCTCCTTATGGTTTGTTTGGGCGCGGAGAGGAAGAGGGAGGAGAGGGGCGGCGTGAGGTCTCGGTGGAGAAGGTTTTTGCCGAACCAAAGAATAAACCCAAACCAACTTATGTTTTCCTATTTATATTAAGTGGGTATTTTGGCCTAACTCAATTATAAATATATTTGATTCTCCTTTCTCTCAGCACGGCCCTGCTGGGTTCACCGGTTACTAAGGCTAACTAAAGTTTTAGTGGACCCGAGAGGTCCCGGGTTCGATTCCCGCTTAAACCATTTTACTTTTCTATTCATTTTTGCTACTTCCGATACTCTAAAAATTCTAGAAAAATATCTAATAATTCCAGAAAAATCATAGAATATTTCTAAAATAGTTTTGAGAATTTTTGGGCGTTACAATCCCCCATACCTTATAAAAAGTTCATCCTCGAACTTAGAATAATTCTGGGTACTTCTGTCTCATGCTGGCTTCTGTCTCCCAAGTTGCCTCTTCTGCTGTGTGACTGTGCCAAATGACTTTGACTAATGGTACTTCCTTGTTCCGTAATTTCTTAACTGCTCGGTCTATTATCTGAATAGGCCGACTATCATAGCTGAGGTCTTCGCGGATCTGTACCGACTGAGGCTCAATCACCTGGGTGGCATCTGGGGTATGCTTCTTCAGCATAGAGACATGAAATACGTTGTGGACAGCTGACATTTCCTGGGGTAGCTCTAGCTCATATGCTACCATGCCCACTCTTCTGCTGATAAGGTATGGTCCCATATATCTGGGACTAAGTTTGCCCTTCTTCCCAAAATGCATCACTCCCTTCATGGGAGCTACTCTAAGGAACACTGTATCCCCGACTGAAAACTCTAAGGGTCTGCGCTTTTCTGGCGGCTCTGAGCTGTCTCTATCCTCTGGCGGATCTGCTGTATAGCTGCTGTGGTATCTGTTACTAGATCTGTCTGAAGTTCTAGTTCTTTTTGTTCACCACTCTCATACCAGCAGATTGGAGATCTACACCTCCGCCCAAAGAGAGCCTCGTAAGGTGCCATGCCGATAGTGGCCTGATAGCTATTGTTGTATGCAAATTCTGCTAAGCTCAGATATTTGCACCAACTTCCCTTGAAGTCTAGGGCACACGCTCGGAGCATATCTTCGAGTACCTGATTTACTCGCTCCGTCTGACCATCTGTCTGAGGATGGAATGCTGTGCTGAACTTTAACTTAGTGCCCAACGCTGACTGTACACACTCCCAGAAGTGTGATGTGAATCTGCTGTCTCTGTCTGAAATGATGGTTCGTGGGACTCCATGTAGTCTGACGATCTCCTGGAGATACAACTGAGCTAGCTTCTCCATGGAGTAGGATATCTTGATAGCTAAGAAGTGGGCTGATTTAGTCAACCTGTCGACTATTACCCAGATGGCGTCAAAACCATTCGTGGTTCTGGGCAGTCCCACTATGAAATCCATAGAGATATCCTCCCACTTCCATTCTGGAATCTGTATAGGCTGCAGAACTCCTCCTGGTCGCTGATGTTCTGCCTTGACCCTCTGACAGGTGAGGCAGATGCTAACATATCTGGCGATGTCTCGCTTCATCCCGGGCCACCAAAAATGGTTCTTCAGGTCTTGATACATTTTGGTGGAACCTGGATGCATCGCATAGGGAGTCTTGTGAGCCTCATCTAAAATCTGTCTCCGTAGCTCCTCCTGATCTGGAACACAGAGTCTGTCACCAAAATACAACACCCCGCTATCGGACACTCTGAATTCTCTACTTTCTGATTCTGCTAGCCCTTGCTTGATTTTCTGAATTTCAGGGTCCTGCTCCTGAGCTGACTGAATATCACCAAGCAAGGTAGACTCTAAGGTCATAGTAGAGAGCTGTCCAACGATGAGTTCAAGACCGAAATCTACGATCTCCTTCTGTAGGGGCGGTGACATGGCTGTAAGAGATAATAAGGTAGCACCGGATTTTCTGCTAAGTGCGTCGGCTACCTTATTGGCTTTCCCTGGATGGTAGAGGATGTCTATATCGTAGTCTTTGACCAGCTCAAGCCATCTGCGCGTGTTCAGATCCTTCTGAGTGAAGAAGTACCTCAGACTCTGATGATCTGTATACACTCTGCACTGAGCTCCATATAAGTAATGTCTCCAAATTTTGAGAGCGAACACTACTACTGCAAGCTCAAGGTCATGAGTAGGGTAATTCTTCTCATAATCCTTGAGTTGTCTGGAGGCATAGGCGATCACCTTGCCGTTTTGCATCATTACTGCTCCTAGTCCCAACTTAGAGGCATCACTATAGATGTCAAAGCTGCTGGTGTTGTCTGGTAGAGCCAAAATGGGAGCATTGGTCAATCTCCTTTTTAGCTCGCTGAAGCTGTTCTCACAGTCCTCTGTCCACTGAAATTTCCTGTTCTTTCTGGTAAGAGCTATCAGTGGGGAGGGTATCCTGGAGAAGTCCTTTACAAACTTTCTGTAATATCCTGCTAATCCCAGAAAGCTCCTGATTTCGCTGGCGTTCTTAGGTCTCTTCCAGTTACTTACTGCTTCTATCTTGCTGGGATCTACCATAATACCATCCTTTGAGATGATGCGACCCAGGAAGGACACCTGATCTAGCCAAAATTCACATTTCGTGAACTTGGCGTATAGCTGGTTCTGCTGAAGGGTCTGCAATACTAGTTTTAGGTGCTTTGAGTGTTCTTCCTGAGTTCCTGAGTAGATAAGGATGCCATCGATAAACACAATAACAAACTTATCTAAATACTCCATGAATACTCTGTTCATGAGATCCATGAATGTAGCTGGAGCATTGGTCACGCCAAAGGGCATGACTACGAACTCGTAGTGTCTGTATCTGGTTCTGAATGCTGTCTTGGGTATATCCCCTTCTTTAACCTTCACCTGATGATAACCTGATCTGAGATCTATCTAACACTACTGCTCCCTTCAGCTGGTCGAACAGGTCATCGATTCTGGGAAGGGGATACCTGTTCTTGATCGTGACTTGGTTCAGTGATCTGTAGTCTATGCACAGTCGCATGCCTCCATCCTTCTTCTTCACGAACAATACAGGCGCTCCCCATGGTGAGTGACTCGGGCGTATGAAACCCTTGTCAAGCAGCTCCTGTAGTTGCTCCTGAAGTTCCTTCAGTTCTGCTGGAGCCATGCAATAAGGTGCTTTGGAGATAGGATTTGTACCGGGAATGAGCTCTATCTCAAAGTCAATCTCCCTGTCTGGTGCTAAGCCTGGTAACTCTTCAGGGAAGACTGCTGGGTAGTCACATACGACTCGAACCTCTGCTAGCTGTTGGTTCTTGTCCTGGCTGGCGTTGACTACGTGTGCTAGGAATCCTGTACATCCTGAATCCGGTAGCTTATATGCTTTCATAGCTGAGAGAAACTTCTTGGCCTTTCTCTTTGGTTCTCCGCTGTATTCAAATTGCACTGCCGCTTCAGGTTGGAAGATGACTTTCTATTTACGGCACTCTATGGTAGCACCGTATCTAATCAGAAAGTCCATTCCAAAGATAACGTCATAGTCGGTCATCTCTAGCACTATCAGATCACAAAAGAGTTCTCTGTCTGCTATAATGACCGGCACTGCTCTGAGCCAGTGCGTGGATGCCATGATCTCTCCTGAAGGTAGTGCCGTCAAAAATTGACCACTGAGTACCTCTGAGGGTATTTCTAATTTTTTGGAGAACATCCTGGCTATATATGAATGGGTTGCCCCAGTATCAAATAGAACAGTAGCACTATACTGTAAAATGCTAATCTGACCTGTGACAACTGTCGAGGCATTGGCTACGTCCTCTCTAGTGAGTGAGTAGATCCTCGCATTCGCCATAGCTGGAGGGGCTTCTAATCTACCCTAGCTGATAAGTGGACCTTCTAGAGCGGCCTGCATCTGATATAACTGAGCTGGCTGGCCTGCATACTGAATCTGCTGTGGCTGAGGAAGACCGGTCTTGTTTGGGCACTGCTTGGCCATGTGTCCTTCTTGTCCACATTCAAAGCATCCTCGTGTGCCCTTACGACAAACCCCTGGGTGGAATTTCCCACAAGTAGCACACTTTGGATAACTGGGTCGCTTGCTAGATGGTCCTCCTTTTGGGTCACTCCCTGATTTGCGCTTGCTGTTGGAGTTCCCTTTCCAGTTAGAGCTGTGGCCTTGCTGTTTTTGAGTGTGAGAGTTTCCTTGGCCTTTGGACTCTGAGGAGACTTGCTTCTGCTGCTTTATGCTGTTCTGGTAATGCTTTGTGGTCAAGGCACTGCTCACTAATGTTGGAACCCCGAGGTGTTTTGATGTGATCAAACAAGTTCAGCTAGGTCCTGCGTTGTTTAACCCTTGTGTCTAAATGTGCAGGAGCTTAGAAACACAGGAAGTAAAGCGGAAGACGCGGCTAACGAGAAGGACGGCACGGGGAGAGAGCCGACGGGCTCGGTGCGTCCGAGGGACGAGGTGACCGCGGAAGAGTACACCGGCGGACGAGAAGAACGTGCACGGCGTTCGAGGGACGAGAAACCGGGAAGGAAGGCTGCTCAAGGAGAAGGCTGGAACATGGGTTCGGGTGAGCCCTATTCCGGAAGGCCGAGATCACCCAAGCAAACAGAGCCGGAGCGAACAGACCCGGACCGAGATGAGCTGGATCGAGACGAGCTGAACCGGAGTCGAAAAGTCAACTTATGTTGACCTTAAGGCTCCGGGCGCCCGGAACCATTCCGGGTGCCCGGAACCGACCGGGGCGCCCGGAACCGACCGGGGCGCCCGGAACCCTTCCGGGCGCCCGGAACCCTTCCGGGCGCCCGGAATCAACTTTTCAGCAGGATCGAGTTTTGACTCGATCCGACCGTTGGGGGATAAAATTTATGCCCCTCAAGGCGCCCGAAACCCTTCCAGGCGCCCGGACCAAGACTATAAATATAGCCTTGGTCCAGAAGCAATAATCAATTAAGAACAACTACTTGTAATCCAGTGCTTTCATTTGTGTTATTTCTTTCGGTGTTTTCAACGCTGTAAGAGACTACTCCACCCAGAGGAGAATCAATTAGTGCGCCTTCTTTGCCTTGGATTAGCAATCCTCTGATTGCAAACCAAGTAATTCCTCTGTGTCTACTTTCTGTCTTAATTAGTCTCTGCCGTTTTAATTACAAGTTCAGTTAAGTTAGTTGAATATCCGAGAAGCATTTTTGGTTTTATTTTGTAGGGCAATTCACCCCTCCCCTCTTGCCGGCCTCCAAAGGGACCTACAAGTGGTATCAGAGCGAGGGCACTTCAGGAGGACTAACCGCCGATCGAAGCAACAAGATGGCCGGACCAAGCATTGTCCCACCAAAATTCGAGGGGAACTTCGCAGACTGGAAGTGTCGTATGGAGGTATTCCTAAAAACATATTTTGAAATTTGGTTTATTATGAAATATGGTTTTGTAGCTCCAATAGATAAAGATGGAAAAGAAAAAGAAGAGAGCGATTGGACAAAGAAGGAGCAGAATGAGTCGGTAGCAAACAGCCGTGCGGAACATCACCTGCTGAGCGTGTTACCACCTCAAGAGGTCAACCGCATTGGAAACTATTTATCTGCTAAAGAACTTTGGGAGAAGTTCTTGGAACTCCACGAAGGCACGTCCGAAGCAAAGCTCGCTAGAAGGGACATCCTCCGCAACAAACTGATGAACATCCGTCTGGAGAAAGGTGAGAAAGTAGCTGGTCTACATGCAAAGTAAAAGAACTAGTTACTGGTCTCGAAAACCTTGGTGAAACGGTAACAAATCGGGACACTATACGCTACGCGCTCAACGCGTTTCCAAGAACTCCGGTGTAACACCCCTAGAAAGCCTAGATAAGAAAATAAGGGTAATGAGAGTACGAGTGAAAAGAAGATGTAAATATTCTATGTTAAATATTAAGAAGGATTTAGATGATTATGAAAGAAAATAAAGTTGAGAATATAAATCATCTATGCATGATTTATAATGTATGGAATTAATGTAGACAAAAGGAAGAAATATGAATACATGTATGAAATATTTATGCATAATGCATAAAAGGGAAATATACGAATTATTATGTACAAAAGAAAATAAAAATGTTAGAAGAGAGATTGAACCCTGGACCTCTTGTAAGGAACATGTATAGGATACCAAAGGGGATAGGAGAATTATTGATAAGGAGAGAAAGGATTAAGTAGTTAAGAATAAGAAAGGATTCTTTTTACTTAAAAGAAAAAGGAAGTAAAAAGAAATAAAAATATACATAACCAAGTTTTGAACCTTGGTTCTCTTGTGGATGCATGCATGTATTAACCAAGTGGGATAGGAGAGAATATTGTAAGAGGAGAGATAGGAATTTTAATTAAAGGAGAAAAAAAAGAGAGATTAAGGGAAAGAAAAGAGAGAACTCAAGAGGCATATCTCTAGAATATTCTTGTCATTTAAGGGGAGAAATGAATAGGGAGGATGAATCAAGTCAAGTTCCCTCCCCTCCTTTTAGTATAAATAGGCATGGAGGGGGGCTTCAACTTCATCCTCAACCCACTCATCCTCCTCTCCTCCCTTTGTGCCGAGACCTCCCTCTCTTTTCTTCTTGTTGCCGAGCAACACAAGAGGAAGGAAGCTCCTCTTCCTCCTCACTCCCTCCCTCTTCTTTCTTTCTTGTTGTTGCCGAGCAACACAAAGAGGAAGAAGCCTCTTCTTCCTCCTCTCCACCAAAAGACCTAGCCACTCCTCTCCTCCATTGGTGCCGAGCATAGCAAGCAAGGAAGAAAGGTCCAAGCAAGCTCTCAACTCTAGGAAACTTAAGCGAAGAAGGTAAGCTTCCCCTCACCTGTGGTACAAGGCTTTTTATATATTTTTCAGATTTTATGAGGATTTTAAAACCTAGAAACAAGTTTGAGAAAATTCGG